>NC_133237.1:28492767-28539198 GCF_040436345.1 Pagrus major
TGTGTTGTGTTGCGTTGCGTTTGTGTTGCGTTGCGTTGTGTTTGTGTTTGTGTTTGTGTTTGTGTTGTGTTTGTGATGTGTTTGTGATGTGTGGCGTGGTGTGGTGTGGTGTGGTGTTTGTGATGTGTTGCGTTTGTGTTGCGTTGCGTTGTGTTTGTGTTTGTGTTGTGTTGGTGCTGTGGTGTGTTGTGTTGTGTTGTGTTTGTGATGTGTTGTGTTTGTGTTGCGTTGCGTTGTGTTTGTGTTTGTGTTGTGTTGGTGCTGTGGTGTGTTGTGTTGTGTTGTGTTTGTGATGTGTTGTGTTGTGTTGGTGCTGTGTTGCGTTGCGTTGCGTTGTGTTTGTCTTTGTGTTGTGTTGTGTTTGTGATGTGTTGCGTTGCGTTGCGTTGTGTTGTGTTTGTGTTTGTGTTTGTGTTGTGTTGTGTTGTGTTGGTGCTGTGGTGTGTTGTGTTGTATTGTGTTGTGTTGTGTTGTGTTGTGTTGTGTTGTGTTTGTGATGTGTTGTGTTGCGTTGCGTTTGTGTTGCGTTGCGTTGCGTTGTGTTTGTGTTTGTGTTGTGTTGTGTTGTGTTGTGATGTGTTGTGTTGGTGCTGTGGTGTGTTGTGTTGTGTTGTGTTGGTGCTGTGTTGTGTTGTGTTGGTGCTGTGTTGCGTTGTGTTGTGTTTGTGTTTGTGTTGTGTTGCGTTGCGTTGCGTTGTGTTTGTGTTGTGTTGTGTTGTGTTGTGTTGGTGCTGTGTTGTGTTGTGTTGTGTTTGTGATGTGTTGTGTTGTGTTTGTGATGTGTTGCGTTGCGTTGCGTTGTGTTTGTGTTTGTGTTTGTGTTGTGTTGTGTTGTGTTTGTGATGTGTTGTGTTTGTGATGTGTTGCGTTGCGTTGCGTTGTGTTGTGTTTGTGTTTGTGTTGTGTTGTGTTGTGTTGGTGCTGTGTTGTGTTGTGTTGTGTTGGTGCTGTGTTGTGTTGTGTTGTGTTGTGTTGGTGCTGTGTTGTGTTGTGTTGGTGCTGTGTTGCGTTGCGTTGTGTTGTTTGTGTTGTGTTGGTGCTGTGTTGTGTTGTGTTGTGTTGTGTTGGTGCTGTGTTGTGTTGTGTTGGTGCTGTGTTGCGTTGCGTTGTGTTGTTTGTGTTGTGTTGTGTTTGTGTTGTGTTGTGTTTGTGATGTGTTGCGTTGCGTTGCGTTGCGTTGTGTTTGTGTTGTGTTGTGTTCCTCTGATCCTCGTTCCTCCATCTGCTTTGTCACCACGACAACAGTGAGTGTTACCGTGACGACCAGGCCGACTTTAATTAAAAGGTTATTAAGATCAGTCGGCTCGTATCAACACAGATTCAGGGAGGTCTCACTCTCAACCAAACTCAGAATCTGAGGAGTGAATACGGACTACAAGTTCAACAAGTCCAGATGTGAGGAGCACTGAGTGTGTGTCTGTGTGTGTCAGTGTGTGTCTGTGTCTGTGTGTGTCAGTGTGTCTGTGTGTGTGTGTGTCAGTGTGTGTCTCTGTGTGTGTCTGTGTGTGTTTCTGTGTGTATGTCTGTGTGTCTCTGTGTGTGTCAGTGTGTGTCTGTGTGTGTCTGTGTGTGTGTGTGTCTGTGTGAGTCTGTGTGTGTCAGTGTGTGTCTGTGTGTGTCTTTGTGTGTGTCTGTGTCTGTGTGTCTGTGTGTGTGTCTGTGTGTGTGTCAGTGTGTGTGTCAGTGTGTGTCAGTGTGTGTCTGTGTGTGTCAGTGTGTGTGTCTGTGTCTGTGTGTCTGTGTGTGTCTGTGTGTGTCCGTGTGTGTCTGTGTGTCTCTGTGTGTGTGTACCTGCAGCTCACACCAGGCCACCTCCACCGTGGTCTCGGTGTCGAGGCCTCTGTAAACCGTCTTGAAGGATCCTCGTCCGATCTCGATGTTGAACTTGAGGAATCGTCCGTCGGGCGACGAGGCGACCGCCTGCGTCTCTTCTTCGTCGTGCTCCTCCTCCAACTGTCGCCACGGTAACGCCACCCCGCCGGGGTCCGAGAGAGCGGCCGTCGTCTCCTCCCCCGAGTCTGAGCTCGCGTCCCGATTGGCCGGTGGGCTCGCGGCAGCCTCTGATTGGACATCCTCTGAGGTTGACATGGTAACAGGAGGGAGAGGAGGAGGACCAGACTCCTCCTCCTCTTCTTCTTCAGGTCTTTTGTTGATGTGGTCGTCAGGGGGGCGGGGCAACATCCTGCTCAGACTGACTCCTCCCTCACAGTGATGTCAGAGGAGTGGGAGGAGCTACCAGAGCACAGTTTGTTAAGTCTGATCCATCATTGATTCATGTGTGTTCATGTGGTCATCCTGGTTCCTCCCAGACAGCCGAGACCTCCAACCTAGGAACAAACAGCTGGTGTGAGAAGGTCTGAGCAGCTTGTGTCCCTGCTGATCTGGACCGAGGCTCAGGTCTGATCTGGACCGAGGCTCAGGTTTGATCTGGACCGAGGCTCAGGTCTGATCTGGACCGAGGCTCAGGTCTGATCTGGACCGAGGCTCAGGTTTGATCTGGACCGAGGCTCAGGTCTGATCTGGACCGAGGCTCAGGTCTGATCTGGACCGAGGCTCAGGTTTGATCTGGACCGAGGCTCAGGTCTGATCTGGACCGAGGCTCAGGTCTGATCTGGACCGAGGCTCAGGTCTGATCTGGACCGAGGCTCAGGTCTGATCTGGACCGAGGCTCAGGTTTGATCTACAGACCATTTAAAATCTAAAGTATTGTCACATGAACCTGGAAATACTTCAGAGTGAGATCACAGACTGATCTGAGGAGACGATATTTATACTCTTTATTCAGCTGAAGTCTTCACCAGAGCTGCTGAGCTAACACTGTTAGCTAACAGTGTAGCTAACACTGTTAGCTAACACTGTTAGCTAACAGTGTTAGCTAACAGTGTTAGCTACACTGTTAGCTAACAGTGTTAGCTACACTGTTAGCTCAGCAGCTACATCGAGGCTGTAAACATGGTCTCCTCAGATCAGGTTGATCTCTGTGATCACAGCAGACGAGCTGCATGGAGACATCTGATGTTTAAATCATCTCCAGCTGCTTCAGCTGTTCAGCAGAACGCTGCAACTCTGTTTTACTGTGAAGCTCCAGAAATGTTCTGTGGACGACGAGACTTCACCTGACTTTATATTATCAGGAGGAGATGATGGCTGAGCCTGACTTTATATCATCAGGAGGAGATGATGGCTGAGCCTGACTTTATATCATCAGGAGGAGATGATGGCTGAGCCTGACTTTATATCATCAGGAGGAGATGATGACTGAGCCTGACTTTATATCATCAGGAGATGATGGCTGAGCCTGACTTTATATCATCAGGAGGAGATGATGACTGAGCCTGACTTTATATCATCAGGAGGAGATGATGGCTGAGCCTGACTTTATATCATCAGGAGGAGATGATGGCTGAGCCTGACTTTATATCATCAGGAGGAGATGATGGCTGAGCCTGACTTTATATCATCAGGAGGAGATGATGGCTGAGCCTGACTTTATATCATCAGGAGGAGATGATGGCTGAGCCTGACTTTATATCATCAGGAGGAGATGATGGCTGAGCCTGACTTTATATCATCAGGAGGAGATGATGGCTGAGCCTGACTTTATATCATCAGGAGGAGATGATGGCTGAGCCTGACTTTATATCATCAGGAGGAGATGATGGCTGAGCCTGACTTTATATCATCAGGAGGAGATGATGGCTGAGTGACTGTTTGGGTGAACTGCTCCTTTAATAAGTGAGGTAGACTCAGTCCTCCTCTCTGTTTGTGTTTTTAATATTTCAAAGATTTGAACAAATTAATTGTTAAGAAATCTTTGTTTTCATGTAGATTCATTCAGTGTTTATTAGTTATTATTATTATTATATTGTGTTTAAACGTTTTATTTAAATTGTATTATTATCAGAGATGTTTTTATTTTATTATCTGTCTTGTTCTGTTTCTTAGTTTCTCTTCTTCTTTTTAAATGATTGTAGATGTTCAGCTGCTGATCTTCTGCACTCTGAGCTGCTCTGTGTCAATAATAACGTGTTAATAATTAAAGTTTATTATTATTATCAACCATTAATGAATCATATCACATCTGTCTTTTATAACTGCTTTACCACAACTCAACGCATGAGGTTTTGTACTGTTTACATTATATTATAATATATAATATTATATTATATTGTTGTAGTGTGTGTGCGTGTGTGTGTGTGTGTGTGTGTGTGTGTGTGTGTGTGTGTGTGTGTGTGGACTCACAGCAGCAGGTCACTTAACGAGGCAGAGCGGAAAAAGTGGAGCCGGTAAAACCAGAACAGAGATCCGCTGACCCGCAGAGGATTCTTCCCGTCCGGTTCTGTGTGAGCTCACTACAAACTCCTGAAAGTCACCACAGAGTGAGACCTCCTCGCTTCACTTCCGGCAGTTAAAAAAACCCACAAAGAAGAGAATAAACGTCTTCTTCTTCTGCTGCTTCATGCTGTGCGTCTCCTCAGGATGCACGTGTACACTTCACCGTGTCCGCGCACGAGCTCTATCAGCACAGAACAGACAGCTGCAGCGGGCCCCGCCCACCAGTGTGACACCTGTCACCTGGCCTGACGTCACCGTGACATCATCACTGAACGAAGGGATGAATGAATGAATGAATTAATGAATTAATAAATAAAAACATTTTGTTGGTTTTTCTTCTGTGTGACGTCACGCAGCTCATGGTCCTGCTCTCTGATTGGTGGAGGGCTGAACAGACGTCATCAGGTGAACATGAGACGGAAGATGTAAATATAATATTAATGTAACAGGAAGGTCAGTTTATCAATAACAACAAGTTCATCTTCAATACTGCAAATAATTCATTTTATTTCATATTTTATTATTAAAACAACTGTCAGGTTTTTTATTCTTAATATTTTATACTTGACATCAGAACGAGCCTCCGGTTTTATATCTGTCTGTGATTATTAATGATTTTCTTTATTTTCTGTTTGGTTTTCGTTTCTGTCTAATACTACTTATTATAATGTTATTATATTATTATTGTTATTATTATTATTATTATTATTATTATTATTATTATATTATTATAATGTTATTCTTATATTATAATGTTGTTATTATTATTGTTGTTGTTATTGTTGTTGTTATTATATTATATACAACATATTAGTTATTTTACAACATACTCATGTTTAATGACATCACATGTTATTGATAGAGTGAAGGTGATCATGTGGAGAAATATTGATTATGATGAGTTCATTTAAGACTTTATATTATTGATTGTTGTGAGTTGGGCCTCTGACCAGCAGAGGTCGCTGCTCATCACTTCCTGTTCTCTTCTCTTCAAACTGTTTTTTATTTCTTCTCTCATTCAAAATATTAAAACAAATATTTAACATCCAATATTATCGATCAAAAAATGATTTAAGAACACAGTCAGTGTAATTATTGATCCAATGGATTAAAGTTGATTTATTAGGAATCAAATAAATTCTTTAAACCTGAAAACACAGAGATCAATAATGTGTAGATAATTAAAACTCATTATGATTGATTGGTTGATCGGTTGATTGATCGGTTGGCTGATTGATTGATCGAGTGATTGATTGATGACGTGTGTGAGGAGGCTGTTCTGCTCCTCCTCCTCCAGTCTGACTGACAGCTGCTGCTTCTTCTTCTTCTCTGGTAAAGATCGGCAGCACGTGAAGACCTCATCAGCTCCTCACCGTCTTCTCTCTGCTTGTTTGTGTTTGTGTGATTTGTTTACACGTTTGTTTACACGCTGACCGGAAGTGATCGATCATCAGCAGTTATTGATGATGCTGATGCAGCAGTTGGTGCGTCTGATCTAAAATTAGCAGAAATCTTTATGAAGTTTTGAACTGGGCAGGAGAGCAGAGAGATCTGTCAGTGGAAATCAATAAATCAGTAAATCAATCGATCAGTATGAGACAGTGAAGACGACACGGCTGAGACCAACAGATCGGAGTTATCTGATCAGCTGATGTTGGCTGTTATTATGAATTGATTATAGAAACAGTCGACTGATCGGTTATTGATCTGATCCCTTGGTCTCTGTTTATTACTGTTATTGATCAGTGCTGCCAGAGCCTCGTCCCACTCGTCAGTCCTCATCCTCCTCGACTTATCCTCTGCGTTTGACACAGTCAACCACCAAATCCTCCGCTCCACTTTGTCTGAACTTGGCATCGCTGACTCTGCTCTAACCTGGTTCACATCATACCTGACAAATCACACCTTTCAGGTCACCTGGAATGGCTCCTTGTCCAAACCCTGCTCCCTGGAAACTGGTGTCCCTCAAGGCTCAGTACTAGGACCGCCTCTGTTTTCACTATACACTAGATCACTAGGCTCTGCAATCACATCACATGGATTCTCTTACCACTGTTATGCTGACGACACCCAGCTGTTCCTCTCTTTCCCCATCCTCCAACACCCATGTTGCAACGTGCATCTCAGAATGTCTGGCAGACATCTCCGCTTGGACAACTGCGCATCATCTCAAGCTCAACCTTAGTAAAACTGAACTCCTCTTCATCCAGTGGAAAGACTGCCCTCACATGGATCTGTCAGTCACTGTTGAGGATGTCACAGTATTGCCTTCATCGAGGAACCTGGGCGTAATCCTCAACGACGGACTATCCTGGACCCCCAACATCACCGCGGTGGCCCAATCCTGCAGATTTGCCCTCTACAACATCCGCAGGATCCGGTCTTTCTTCACAAAGGATGCAACGCAACTCCTGGTCCAATCGCTGGTCATCTCCCGCCTGGACTACTGCAACTCACTCTTGGCTGGACTCTCAGCCTCTGCAACTAAACCGTTGCAGCGTATCCAGAACGCTGCAGCGCGCCTCGTTTTCAATCTACCAAAACTCTCCCATGTGACCCCCCTCCTCCGTGACCTTCACTGGCTTCCTGTTTTGGCCCACATCCAATTCAAGACCATGGTGCTGGCCTTCAAGGCTGTCAACGGAACTGCACCCATCTACCTCCAAACACTGGTCAGACCACACAGCCCAGCGCGAGCACTTCGCTCTACTACATCAGCTGGCCGGCTGGTACCGCCATCGCTGAGAGCAAACAAAGGTCGCTCAGCGAAGTCCCGACTCTTCTCTGTTCTGGTGCTTCAGTGGTGGAACGAACTCCCGACCAACGTCAGGACAGCAGAGTCACTCGCCATCTTCTGCAGAAGACTCCAGACTCACTTGTTCAGACTTCACCTCGACGCTGCATAGTATGAGCATCCGGTTAACTCTGAATGTTTGATGGTTAGTTATGTTCTCATGAGTGTTGTTAGTTACTTCGATGGCAAACAGACTTTTTATTTTTATCTAAAGAATTAAAATGTAACAATTCAAACAACATTTGATAATAATACAAATATTTGTTGAGACTTTTACTGGAGTAAAAACTAAAAGTACTCGATTACAAGTAAAGTTCCAGAGCTCAAACTGAAGTATTGAATATAAAAGTAGTGTGTTGTTGCAGCAGGTGGAGGTGACGTCATGTAACTTGTGATTTTACTTCATATTTAATGAGACGATCAAAATGTTCTCTGAATCAGCAGCTGATGAAAAACTCAGACATCAGAAGCAGCCGAGTGTCTGACTGTTGTCTTCAGAGTAATTTAAACCTTCCTCCACCTGTTCCTTTAATCCCTGAGGATTAACCTCCTCTTCATCTTCATCACAGATTATTTCTGCTCTTTATTAATCCATCCTCTGACCCGTCTCCTCTCTCTGGTTCTAATCCCTCCTCGTCTCCTTCTTTCCTTCTCAGCTCTGTTAGTTTTAGTTTTGCAGGATTTAATTCATTTAACATAATAATACAAATTAATAGATCAGTTATGAAACACTAATAATAAATTCATTTCATTTGTTGTGTCCTGTTTCTTCATGGATGAAGATCTGAAGCGATGGTTCAAGCAGCAGCTGTGACGGACCGGTACCACAGGGGGCGCCGCTAACATCCAGATGTTGAACTGAGACTGTGTCTGTTGAACTTTCACCCCCGTCTGAACTCACTGCTTGTTTTTCTCAAACAGGCTCCTCCTCCTCAGATTCAAAATGGCCGCCGGCAGCTGAACCTGCGCCGTGAACAGAGCGTGACGAGTCGCACGAGCAGATGTTCGCACGATGTCCCACACTGAGTCCACAGTGTCAATGCCTTCTTCTTCTGCGGTGGACCCAGCACAGCAGATGATCCGTCTTCTTCTTCTGGTCCTTTCATGGCCCAACCTGGTGATGACATCATCACCATTTCCTGTAACCCTCTGGAGCCATGGCGACAGAGTCCCCGCCAACATCTGCCAACATCAGACAGCAGACAGACGACTGATGGTTTGCTGCAGCGGACTGAGACTGACACAGGTGTGTGTCTGTGTGTGTGTGTGTGTGTGTGTGTGTGTGTGTGTGTGTGTGTGTGTGTCTGAGTGTGTGTGTGTTGGTATTTATGGCATTGTGAGGACTCTCCTCCATCTGGACTGAACAAGGAAAAAGGACCAGCCCGATGTTTTCAGAAAACCTGACTTGTTTAGCCTAGCCCAGCCTAGCTTAGCACAAAGACTTGAAGCAGAGGGGAACTGCTAGCCTAGACACATCGACAGTGTTTGTGTGATTACTCTCACAGCCAGAAGGGCGAGACAAAGGTCCTGCAGGTTTCCTTCATTGCCAGGATCTGTGCCGTGTTGGGCTGAACACGTTCCTCTCTGTGGTCAACACGCTCCCATTGATCTGATATTCAGTTTCTTTAACCTGCTCAGGTGTTTCTGTCCTCAGGTACCTGTCGGCCTCCCTCACCACACCGTCCGTCTGTTGCTGGATAAAAACCTGCTCGTCTCTCTGCCGGCCGACTCGTTCTCTGACCTGTTCCTGCTCGATGAGCTCGACCTGTCGCACAACCAGGTGCTGAAACACTCGTGTCACTGTATCTAAAGCAGATGTGAGCGTGAGGAGCTGAGGAAGAAAATGTTGGGACTTCATCTGTGTTTCCTGTTTCCTCTCAGCTCTCCTCTCTGGAAGCAGATTGTTTCAGAGGTTTGGCGTCCTCGCTTCGCTTCCTGGACCTGTCGTCCAATCAGCTGTCTACGTTGGACCCGGCGGCGCTCAGCGGGCTGCGAGCTCACACCAACCTGACACACAACCCATGGCACTGTGACTGCAGGATGCAGGTGAGTTTGACCTGCAAGTGTTTTTTAAATCAGAGGAAGGTTTGTTTGGTTCTCTGAAGTGTCTGACTTCCTGTTTGTGCTCAGCTGTTGGCGCCTCAGTTGAATCTGGACCCGTCGTCTCTGGCTGAAGTTGTCTGTCAGACCTCCGACCTCCCGAGCCTCGGTACGTCTACACTCATTAGCCAATCAGTGTGGAGTGTTTGTGTTGTCATGTAGCGTCACCGTACGTCCTTCATGTTCCCATAACGTTCATTAAACGTTAACTTGTGTAAAAGTGACACATGTTGTTGTTCTTTATGTAACGTGACGTTCTCTCACTGATGAGTCATCAAACAGTCAGTTAATTAAAGTTGATGCATGTCGCTCAGCTTCATTTAAACAGACAGCTTCAAAAGATATTATTAAAGGTGCTATTTGTAAGAAAAGTAGATTTTTCAGTCTCATTACCAACTTTTCACAAACTGATGTAGGACGTGTCGACCGCCATCTGAGCGACAGTCATTCTGTGATGAGTTGGGAATGAGACTCAAAAATCAACTTTTCTTACAAATAGCACCTTTGAGTCTTTCATGCATGAATTACTGAATCAGAAAGTAAGAATTAGTTTTACTCTTATACAAATGAAAATCATGCTGATCATATCTTTCATTATTTCCGTGTCTGTCAGCTGCTGTGACTCCACACATCAACAGTTTAAAAGTGATTCACATGGAGAACGTTTGCCTTTTCAATTAAAAAAAACATACAAGAAAAGTGTAATTCTGGATAAAAGTATTTTTAACATCTTAGGTAGTAGAAAAATATTCTGTAGGGGACACCGTGCATGAAAGGGTTAATATGAATGTGTGAGCAGCAGCGAATCATCTGTCTGGAGAGTCTGAAGTGACGGTCTCAGGTTGTGTCTGTGCTGCAGGAGCTGTGGGGATGCCTCTCGTCCTGCTGGTGGAGGACTGGGATCTTTGCCTGTCCGTGAGGAGAACCACTGATGTGACCATGCTGGTCACCATGCTCCTCTGGTTCTTCATCCTCATCTGCTACCTGGTCTACTACGTCCGCCAGAACGAGGACTCCCGAAAATACTTTGACTACTTCAGGACTCTGCAGGGCCGCCAGGTGTAGAGGACGGAGCGCCACCTGGTGGAGGTCAGGGAACCAATCACATCATCAGAAGGACGAAAACACAGAGATTAATCCTGGAAGAACTGCTGTTAGTGACCTGACGAGGTCTCCTCAAGGCCTGTTGAGACCTTCACTGGACCTCTAGACCTTCCTCGAGGAACTCTAGACCTTCCTCGAGGAACTCTAGACCTTCACTGGACCTCTAGACCTTCACTGGACCTCTAGACCTTCCTCGAGGAACTCTAGACCTTCATTGGACCTCTGGACCTTCACTGGACCTCTAGACCTTCACTGGACCTCTAGACCTTCCTCGAGGACCTCTACAGCTTCCTCAAGGACTCCTGGAAGACATTTTAAATGTAGTTCTCTTGGTTTCATTTATTCTCTTCATAAACCTTTATTAGATCTTTTTTCAGTCCCTTAACGTCTTGTGTTTTTTCTGTACAGTTATTCGTGCCTGGCTTCCTGTGAGACTCTGGCGCCCTCGTGTGGCCGTCAGGATGTCACAGCAGAGTGTGTGTGTGTCTGTGTGTGTGTCTGTGTGTGTGTGTCTGTGTGTGTGTGTGTGTGTGTGTGTGTGTGTGTGTGTGTGTGTGTGTGTGTGTGTGTGTAAACCTCTGTCTTTTAATCAAGACTTTTAATTTCCTTTAATCAAACATATGTATTTCAGTTTTAGTTGGTTACTTTTAGTTTGGCAACACGTCATTTTAATCTTCATCCTTCATCTTTTATTCAACAATGTTTTGTTTTCTGTCCGTCATGTTGGATTCAATGTGATCTGAATGTTGTTTTGTTTTATGAATATTTAGCATGAATGTATTGTGTCAATCTAACTTAAAACAGAATGAAATAAAAAAAACTATTTTATCTGCTTGTTTATTTATTTGTTTGTTTTTGGTGTATTAGTAAAAAGATTTTTAGAATTCAAACAAAAGAAATCATTGCAACTCTTGTTTACAGGAGGATTCATTCATTTTTAGATATTGAAAATAAATGCAATTTTGCAATGAACCATAATATTTAACACGTGTTTTCCACCACACACATTCAGTTACTTTTGGATTTGAGCTAAATATTTTATATCTACTGTGTAAAAATGTCATTAAAGAGTTTGAACATGATAAATATAACATTGTTAATTTAATAGTTCTACATGGTTAAATTTCACATTGATGCCAAATAAAAGTTACAGACAGTTTCACTGGATTATTATTATAACAAGAACATACTGAGATTATCAAAATCATAAACCCTAGAAAGGTAATAAACTGTCAAATATGATGATAATAACATACATTTATTTTGTAATCATAATTTTATTGTCAGGAAGTTTATCTAGACCTACCCAGTTCTTTATAATATGATAATAATAACAATATTATTATTATTATTGTTATTATTATTATTGTGTAAATTAATTTTGCTCTTCTTGTTTGTTTGTTTGTTTGTTTGTTTGTTTGTTGAATGTTTTCTTAAACATTTAAAACGTTGGACCGACTCGATCCTTCTGATATCGATTAGCTGCTCTGGGTCTCTGCGATCATCTGACGCTGTCTGAACCTTCCCACAATCCTTTGCGCTTCATCATAGTTGCCAGTCATTGTAGCAGCGCGGAGGTGAGTGAGTGTGCAGATAAACTGTCCCAGCGGACCGACGGAGGCTCTTTGGTTCTGACTCTCAGCTCTTTGTCTTCCAGACATCATGAAGGAGACAGCGGCCAAGCGGCGGGACAAGGCGGGCGGACGGGACCGGGACTCCAAAGCCGAGAAGCCGAAGGACCCGGGCCCGGAGCCGCAGGACGTGGAGATGCCGGAGGAGGAGGCGGCTAACGCGGCTAAACAGCCCAAAGAGCTGGACAGCCTGACTCTGGACGGTAATACCGAGCTTTAATATTCCCGTTAGAACCACCGGGACAGACCGGCACCGGAGCCGGTCCACTGTCGGTCCGGTTCACTGAAGACAGCGTTAGTCAGCGGCGGTTAGCCTGTTAGCCGCGAAGAAGCTAACTGCTAATGAAGCGCTAATTTAAAGAGAAGAAGACTGAAGTGATTTACTGTTAAATCTCATTATTCACATCATCGTGTTAGTGAGTCCACATCTGCCTCTTCACCAGTGAGACATCTTCTAAACGGGTCGTACACAGACCAGAGTCCACATCAGACCATCAGACCAGGTCTAGATCAGGCTTCATGTAGACTTCAGACCTTCAGACCATCAGACCTTCAGACCAGGTCTAGATCAGGCTTCATGTAGACTTCAGACCATCAGACCTTCAGACCATCAGACCTTCAGACCAGGTCTAGATCAGGCTTCATGTAGACTTCAGACCTTCAGACCTTCAGACCTTCAGACCATCAGACCTTCAGACCATCAGACCTTCAGACCAGGTCTAGATCAGGCTTCATGTAGACTTCAGACCATCAGACCTTCAGACCATCAGACTTTCAGACCAGGTCTAGATCAGGCTTCATGTAGACTTCAGACCATCAGACCTTCAGACCATCAGACTTTCAGACCAGGTCTAGATCAGGCTTCATGTAGACTTCAGACCATCAGACCATCAGACCTTCAGACCTTCAGACCATCAGACCTTCAGACCAGGTCTAGATCAGGCTTCATGTAGACTTCAGACCTTCAGACCTTCAGACCTTCAGACCATCAGACCTTCAGACCATCAGACCTTCAGACCAGGTCTAGATCAGGCTTCATGTAGACTTCAGACCATCAGACCTTCAGACCATCAGACTTTCAGACCAGGTCTAGATCAGGCTTCATGTAGACTTCAGACCATCAGACCTTCAGACCAGGTCTAGATCAGGCTTCATGTAGACTTCAGACCTTCAGACCAGGTCTAGATCAGGCTTCATGTAGACTTCAGACCATCAGACCATCAGACCTTCAGACCTTCAGACCATCAGACCTTCAGACCAGGTCTAGATCAGGCTTCATGTAGACTTCAGACCTTCAGACCTTCAGACCATCAGACCTTCAGACCTTCAGACCAGGTCTAGATCAGGCTTCATGTAGACTTCAGACCATCAGACCATCAGACCTTCAGACCATCAGACCATCAGACCTTCAGACCAGGTCTAGATCAGGCTTCATGTAGACTTCAGACCTTCAGACCTTCAGACCATCAGACCTTCAGACCATCAGACCTTCAGACCAGGTCTAGATCAGGCTTCATGTAGACTTCAGACCATCAGACCTTCAGACCAGGTCTAGATCAGGCTTCATGTAGACTTCAGACCTTCAGACCAGGTCTAGATCAGGCTTCATGTAGACTAAGATAAGTAGTTAGACACTAAAACTGGTTAAAACATGAAGATTTATTCTCTTTGTGAAATTAGTTAAACTATAGCACCTCAGACCTGGTCTACATAAACCCTGTATCTGTATTTAGACCGGTCAGACCTGGACCAGGTCTACATGTGGTCTCCACAGGCTCAGATCTTAGAGACCCTCATTAGATTTTACAGGTCCAATTCTATGTGGACTAGACTCTTAAGACCCGTTTGAGTCCATCAGAAGGGTTAGTGACCACAGACCACATCAGACCAGGTCTACATCAAAAACTGTTTTCATGGATGGTTTAAAGTAGTGACTCTAAAATCTCTGCAACCATGTTCAGGTTCGTTCAGTCTTCATCGTCGTCATCATCAAACCAAGAAATATGAATCTGTCTTCATTCAGACCACCTCAGACCTGGTCTACAGAACCCCCTCTGTATTTAGACCGGTCAGACCTGGTCTACAGAACCCCCTCTGTATTTAGACCGGTCAGACCTGGTCTACAGAACCCCCTCTGTATTTAGACCACCTCAGACCTGGACTAGATTAAAGAGACTCCACACACAGTTAGAAACCTGGTTTATTAAAGTGTTGTTCAGGGTTACCCTCATAACAGTCTTCATGTTGAGAAGCTGAAAGTCGTCTCAAGATCTTTGAGTTGATTAGAACCATCACTGATCAATCATTCAGCCTGTCAGCTCATTAACAACGTTCATGTGTTCAGAACCGGTCCGTCCAGGTGACCTGATCTAATTTACCTGTCAGTCATCAGATCATCATGACGGTCACTGATTTACACAACATGTCACAAGAAACAGGAAACTGACAGGAGCTCAGATATGTTCCTGAGGTGAAACTGTGCTTCTGTCTCTGACCTTCATCTCCTCCTCCTCCTCCTCCTCCTCCTCCTCCTCTTCACCCTCCTCCTCCTCTTCACCCTCCTCCTCCTCTTCACCCTCCTCCTCCTCCTCCTCCTCCTCCTCCTCCTCCTCCTCCTCCTCCTCCTCCTCCTCTTCACCCTCCTCCTCCTCCTCCTCCTCCTCCTCCTCAGACATTAAGGAGCATGTGAAGCAGATAGAGAAGGCGGTGTCGGGGAAGGAGCCTCGGTTCGTCCTCCGTGCTCTCAGAGCGTTACCGTCCACCAGCCGTCGTCTGAACACCAACGTGCTGCATAAAGCCATCTTTGGCTTCTTCACCAACAACACCACCACCAGAGACTTCCTGCTCGGCTTCCTGGAGGAGGTGACGACCTACAGCACTGCTACTGATTGATTCTAGTATTGATTAACCTGCTAGTTCTGAAACTAATTAGTTTAATTAATTTGTCTAATGAAGCTACTTTCACACTCGAGCCTCTCTGAGGATTTGGAGCATTTTTGTCTCAAATGTTTGTAAAACATAAATCAAGCTGAACTGATCCTGTCTGTCTGTCTGTCTGTCTGTCTCTCTCTCTGTGTGTCCGTCCGTCTGTCTGTCTGTCTGCCTCTGTCTGTCCGTCTGTCTGTCTGTCTGTCTGTCTGTCTGACAGCCGATGGAGATGGCAGAAGGAGACGTCCAGTTTCGTCCGAGGACAGGTAAAGCAGCGTCGGCTCCTCTGCTGCCGGAGGTGGAGGCTTACCTGCAGCTGCTGCTGGTGGTTCACCTGACCAACAACAAGAGATACACTGAGGTGTGTGTGTGTGTGTGTGTGTGTGTGTGTGTGTGTGTGTGTGTGTGTGTGCGTGTGTGTGTGAGAGAGAGAATCAGGTTGAATCATTCAAACTTAAATGTGTAAATCGGTTGCTAGGGAACAGCTGTAGCTCTGTCCAATCAAGAACAGTCAGCTGTGTGAACAGGAAGTGAGTGTGGCAGAGCCTCCAAACATCTGGACAGTTTGAGAGGAGAGATAAACTTTCCTAAATGCGTTTGTTTTGCTTCTGTCTGCATATAAAGAGGAGGAATGTGTTTCAGTCAGGAGAAGGAAACATCTGATCATGTTTCATGACATCATTCACTTATTTAGTCAAATGAAGTGATTTAAAGTCTTCCTCCAGTCTTCAGTCAGTGAGATCTGGTTTGTTGAGTGTAGTGATGCTCACGCAGTGAAGGAACAGACCATTAAACATGCAGGAGTGTGTTTCTGGTCATTATTGATCATTTATCAGGTTCAGTATCGAACCGTACAGACAGAAGCACAAAGTGAACAGCTGGAGTCAGTTTTGTCTTCGTCTTTTTTCTCCAGGCTCAGAAGGTTTCTGACGACTTGCTGCAGAAGATCGGCTCCAAGAACCGCAGAGCTCTGGATCTGGTAGCTGCTAAGTGTTACTATTACCACGCCCGCGTGTACGAGTTCCTCAACCAGTTCGACACCATGCGCAGGTACAAGACACTCAACACACCTGAGAATCTCCTAGATCATGACAATGATCTACTGTCTCTTCTTCTAGTCTGGACCTTTCTTCATTCACATCAAACTGTCCGTTTCATTTATTCTTCATGTTTCTGAATGTGTGTGTGTGTGTGTGTGTGTGTGTGTGTGTGTGTGTGTGTGTGTGTGTGTGTGTGTGTGTGTGTGTGTGTGTGTGTGTAACCCTTCAGTTTCCTCCACACTCGTCTGCGTACGGCGACTCTGCGTCACGACGCCGACGGTCAGGCCGTCCTCCTGAACCTGCTGCTGAGGAACTACCTGCACTTCAACCTGTACGACCAGGCCGAGAAGCTGGTGTCCAAATCAGTGTTTCCTGAGCTCGCCAACAACAATGAGTGGGCCCGGTACCTTTATTACACAGGTGAGAGCCAAACCTGTCCTACACAGGTGAGAGCTGTGTGTGTACCTGTGTGTTGACCTGTGTGTCATGTGACCTCCTGCAGGTCGTATCAAGGCGATCCAGTTGGAGTATTCTGAGGCCCGCAGGACTCTGACCAACGCTCTGAGGAAAGCTCCTCAACACACCGCTGTGGGCTTCAAACAGACGGTCTGTCACACACTGCTACACACTGACGCACACTGCTACACACTGCTACACACTGACGCACACTGCTACACACTGCTACACACTGACGCACACTGCTACACACTGCTACACACTGACACACACTGCTACACACTGACGCACACTGCTACACACTGCTACACACTGCTACACACTGACGCACACTGCTACACACTGCTACACACTGACACACACTGCTACACACTGCTACACACTGACAGGTCACATTTCATGGATACATGTTAGTTTGAGAAAGACGGCGTCGTCACAGTCGGGTGGTCTCACAGTTCAGGACCGAGTTCTCGTCAACAACTGTTGTGTTCTGTGTGAAGTCTGTGTAGAACCTCACAGGGTCGCTGCCAGCTGCGAGCACAGCTTGTGATTTGGACTCATCGTGTTTCTTATAGCGGCTGTTTCGTCACTGTTGACCTTTACTACCTCTGCTGAAGTACCATATTCATTACACAACGTCCAAACGTCTTCTCACAGCGATAAAGGAAGTGAGAAATGATCGCTGGGTCTTCTTGGTGGTTTGGATCGGCCCAAACTTCACTCCTCCACCAAGTGATAATAACGATAATCAGAGCAGCAGTTTGTTTGTAATAATCCTTTTCCACTGGTCAGAAATCCCCCTTAAACCCACTAAGATCAGGCCTTTGTGTGCACTGACAGTCGGCTCAGTTGACTCTGCAGTAGAACCCAGTTTTTATCTCCTCGGTCGGCTTTGATCCAAACGTAATCTGATCTAAAATCTGACACATTTCCCGCCGTGCGAATGAATAAATGAGTAAATAAATAAGGACTCTGGGACGCCGTCTATTGTTTTGTCTTCTGTTACATCTGAAGCTTCAAGTTGATTTAAGGATCAAGATGCAGCAACATCATGACATCATGACACCAGGCCTCAGGCATCAGGCCTCCGCGCTGCCGACTGCTTGTGTTTACTTTAACTGGGGTTGTTTCCTGTTTCCGGCACATTCATGACGTGAAACGTGACATCAGTGACGCTTTGGGAATGTGGTCAGTAGGTGATTTTCAGCAGGTTGACCCACATTTAAAAAAACCTGTGTGACCTGCTGATGTTGGTGGGAAAGCATCATAACTCTGCTCACAGACGGAGAAACATCTGAAGTCAAACTGAAACAAACTCAAAGTACATTTATTAAATTCAGACACGTTCCTGCTGTGAGGAGCAACTCGTCTTCTATCGGCGTCCTCTGACCGATCACTGACATCGACCCTCCGTCTGTCTTCAGGTCCACAAGCTGCTGATCGTGGTGGAGTTGTTGCTGGGAGAGATTCCTGACAGACTTCAGTTCAGACAGCCGTCACTGAAGAGGTCTCTGATGCCCTACTTCCTGCTGACTCAGGGTCAGTATCTCTGCGATGTCGACACGTCTGCAGGACAAACAGTCGGCTCGCTGACACGTGACAAAGTTCTGTTCCTGGTTTACAGTTGTAATATTCCATAAATGTTTTAATTAGCTTGAAAAAATAACAATTTAATTGTTTTAGCAAACAGAAGAAAAGAATGAAGAAGCTTTTATTGATGATACATTTTAAAACTATTTCTGAAGGTTTTAGTCATTAAATAAAATAAATGTTTCGGTGTTAAATGAAGTCTGTAGGTTCCAGAACTAATGTTCATGCTAAACTTTAAACGTGTCGTGCGTCCAGCGGTGAGAACAGGTAACCTGGCCAAGTTTAACCAGGTGTTGGAGCAGTTCGGGGAGAAGTTTCAGACGGACGGGACGTACACGCTCATCATCCGCCTGAGACACAACGTCATCAAGACTGGTGAGCCAATCACAGGCCACATCACCTGTGACATCACATGTTACCGTGTGTGTTCACAGCCTTAACGTGTGCGTGTGTGTGTGTGTGTGTGTGTGTGTGTCAGGTGTGCGTATGATCAGCCTGTCGTACTCTCGTATCTCTCTGGCCGACATCGCTCAGAAGCTTCAGCTCGACAGTCCCGAGGACGCAGAGTTCATCGTCGCCAAGGTAACAAGGAAATGACGTCATTATGACATCAGAGCATCTCTAACAGTCCCTGGGTCAGTAGGTGGGAAACCCCTCATGTGATCTGTGTGCATCCTTCAGGCGATCCGTGACGGCGTGATCGAGGCGAGCATCAACCACGAGAAAGGCTTCGTCCAATCAAAAGAGACCATGGACATCTACGGGACCAGAGAGCCTCAGCTGGCTTTTCACCAGAGAATCTCCTTCTGCCTCGACATCCACAACATGTCTGTCAAGGTAACACACCTGAGGCACACCTTTAGTCACCTGTGTGTTTAAAAGTGGATATTTGACGGCAGAGTTTGGTTGAAGACGAGTTAAATCACCTAAATTAAAACTCAACGGCATGAACGGCAACAACCACTGAGCAGTCAGGAAATAACGTCTCCGTGACGTCCAGATGTTCGTCACTCTGCTGCTGTATTGTTTTGTTATTGTACTTTTGACACGTGCACGTCGTGACCGCGACTGTTACGTTACTACAGAACGACCTGAAGTCAAAAGTCCAAACGGATTGTAAACAAATAATAAAAGCTGTACAGTTTTTATTCAGGTCATCTGTACCTTTGTTTTTTTATCATGATGACATCATACTGTGGGTTTATGGTGTCGTCACATCTCCAGTCAGACAGAATCACCACTCTGTGTCTCCCCCTGCAGGCCATGAGGTTTCCTCCTAAAGCTTACAACAAAGACCTGGAGTCAGCAGAGGTAACACACACACACACACACACACACACACACACACACACACACACACACAGCTCAACCAGACTCGGTTCTGCTTTTTATTAAATGAATCTGAAGGAGGCACCGCTCTGATTACTGTTCACACTCACGTGTGTGTGTGTGTGTGTGTGTGTGTGTGTGTGTGTGTGTGTGTGTGTGTGTGTGTGTGTGTGGTCCATTCAGGAGCGTCGGGAACGTGAGCAGCAGGATCTGGAGTTCGCCAAAGAAATGGCCGAAGACGACGACGACAGCTTCCCGTGATCGACTCTGCCGACTTCCTGTGCAGACAGGAAGTAGTTGTGTGTGTGTGTCTGCACGCTGATGTTAGTAGATCAGTTATTACCCACAATCCCCCTCTCCTCCTCTCTCTGCTGTTTTTCTGCTGTAACCTCTGAACTTTGTTTCTCAAACTCACCAATAAAACCTGTTTGTTTTGTTTACACCTTTGTGGTTTTCTGAGCTTCAAACCAAACTCCACTCAATAATTGTGTGTTTTAAAGAGTCGCTACTGTCTCATCTGTGAACATCTCGTCACTGAGATGTTAGTTCAGCAGGATGTGGACTGTCGTCAGTTTTATACCTCGTCACGCCGGCTGATTCATGAAATGATTAAAAGTTAAATGTTTGATAAAAACAAACAACACAATATATGAATATATTTATATTTATATCACCTGTTGAAGCCTGTAGATGTTGGCGTGACCCCGAGCCTGAAGACGCTCACAGCTCAACTGCTGGAGGACAGAAATGTGAAATGAATGATTAATCTTCAGAGTCTTCTGGACTTCAAGTAAATACCTGGTAGCTGAAGTGTAATGGAGTAAACGGTACAGTATTAAATGTAGTAGAGTAGAAGATGGTACCTGAAACACTCCAGTCAAGTACAACACATGAGTAAATGTATTTAGTCACAGCTTCGCAGGCTCTGTAACAACATGTGGAGGCCGGAGGTCCAGTTTAACTTGAAGCCGGGGAGAACATGGAGGTTTTTAGCAATGACTTGAAAGTTTCGGCAGTCCGAGCAGCTTTAGTCCTCTACTTTTGAGTTTGGCTCTGGTTCAGACCCACATGCAGAGAGTTGAGTCATCAGTCCTGACTGGTTCAAAGTCTGAACTCTGGCTGATGATGACCAGAGACAACAATTTCTTCGATGATTTGCGACAGAAATGTGACATTCAGTCTAAACATTTCTTTAAATATCTTCAGATCAAAAGTCCTGATCCTTACCTTCTCTCACCGCTGGAGGAGCTAACAGTCGAACACGACTCCAGCCGAGTTCTCACTTTTATGGAATAATTGAGGACGGTTCCAAGTTTCCTCAGAAAATAAGAGTGGCGTGGAGTGAGGACTTAAAAAATGAAATCTCGGTGGAAGTATGGCAGAAGATCTGTCTAAAAGCCCAGACGCAATCTATAAATACCCATTTTAAATTAATTCAATTCAAGTGGTTAATGAGAACTTATATTACACCAACCTTGTAAAATAAGTTTGAACCCAATACCCTGGCTGATGTGTTAAATGTGGAATAAAAGGTACTTTACTCCACTGCCTATGGGACTGCCCAAGTATCCAGACTTTCTGGTTGGAAGTTCTGAATCTCCTTTCATATGTTACCTGTGTTACATGTATTACCACTGTGCCCTAAACTATGTATCCTTGGAATTTTTCCTGCAAACTGCAAGGATGACACAATAATGACTTTCTACAAGCAAAACACACCATTGCCAAATCTTGGAGGTCGGTTACCAAACCAAGTTTACAGGTGTGGCTCGCCGGACCGTCAGATTCTCTTGAAAAACTTACTCTTGCAATGAAGGGTAAATATTCTACCTTTGATAGGATTTGGAGACGTTTTATTACATTTCTAGTGGATGAGAGAGTCATTGAAGTCTTCTTGCCGTAATTGAAGTATTTCATTTAACGTTTACTTTTATTTTATTTCATTGTAAGCTTATTTGCTTTTGGACACATGCTGAGATCAGAGAGGAACTCACTGCCGTGCTCTGTCATGGGACTTTATTGGAAGATGCCTTGCTGCTACACTGCACCTTGTTCCCTGTCAGTGTGTTTGTGTCTGTTGTTGTCATCACTGTAATAAGTGAAACATTTAATAAAGACAACCATTTCAATAAGTTCAATAAGTTCTGCAGCAGTCCGAATCATTCGGTTTTAACAACCAGCAGATTTGCACATCGTCCACAAAGCAATGAAAGGAAATGTTTTGTTTCTTAAAGATGTTTTGTTTTGTTGCTGTACAGAACTCCACCACTTCAGGGCAGAACCCTTAATGCTCGACTGATGACTTTATCAAAGCAGCGGTCCAATCTAAAAGCACTAGAACAGCCCAGTTTCCTGAGTCAGCAGTTAACTCATCATTCAGCACTCTAAGTTTCAGAACTGAAACTTTTCATAAAACTAAAATCATACATGAAACATCTCAGTGGATTAAAAACAAACAAACAGAAGACTTCAGGCACAACATGACCTGAGCCCGAGGCTTCATCAGCTGTTAACAGCAGTGAAAGCAGTTTATCAGTTTAAAGTGGTTTCCTTCAATACTCGACTACTTTTCAGTCGTAACAAGAAACACGAGGCGACTTTTGATATTCAAGTAATCTGCTTACTTATGATTTCAAAAAGTAATCAATTACAGTGAGTATTCCATTATTCAGAGTATTTCCCTTTCATTTGATTAGTTTCCATCGACTCAGGATCACTGTCCAAATGTCTCCCTGTGCTGAAGGAGACACACCGGTGACGTTCCACCGGCCGACAGAACCACAGCGTTCACAACCACTTCTGCTTAAAACTCCTTCATATCATTTAAATGTCATCAAATCATTTTTCATGGTGTCATTTCAAAGTGTTTATCTGATGCATGTAATTTAACACTTTCACTGACGTTACATTGGAGACGTGATTCACTTAAACATCAAAAACTGACCTGAAACCTGAAACAGATCCGATTGGACCGAACAGCTGAACAACAACCAAATGAAAGGAGAACGAGCAGCTGATCTGAAGATAGTTTGATGTGTTCAAATCACACACCAAAATATCAAAAACACAGAAGCAGGTCGTATGAAGTGGTGACGATACTGACGTCAGATCAGTTTGATCAAATGTCAAACAAAGTGTTTCCCAGCAGCCTCTTCAGTCTGAGCTGTGACCACACCAACATTTCATAACCTCAGAAAACTCCTCTGAGTCAGCAGAGTCACTGAACACACCCTCAGGCCGACGCTGCACTCCATTCAGAACCACACGGTCGCTTCAGTGGAAAGTTTTTAACTTCTGAAGAAGTTTAAAGTCTGAAGATGTTTAACTTCTGAAGAAGTTTTAGATTTAAAATCAAAGTTGAAGCTCCCCTGTCTGAACTCACCTGACTGAACTCACCTGTCAGTTCATCTCAACCTTGAGAATGTATTCTGGTTTGACACCATCATGTCCTCACATCTGTCTGCTTCCTGACGTCTGTCTCTATGTTTCCATGTGTTCCTGAGCTTCCTCTGCAGCTGGAGGTGCTTCAGGCGTCATATCTTCATTTTCCAACATTCATTGAGTCTCAATATTCCTTCAGTGAAGGAGACTGAAGGACGTGGTCAAAAGCTTTGGAAAAAAATCTGATCATTGAACCTTGAAGACTGAATCTCAGATCGTTTCTGTTCATTTCTTCTTCTTTATTTAATTGATAATAATCTAATTTAATAAACTAGTTTCTTGTTGATTTAACATGTTGTTGAACTGAAGAAGCTGTGAACGACAAGATGTTTAGTGTCTGAGAGTGGAGCAACATTACTGTGGATCCATACATCATGTTTATTATACATGTTTATTATGCATCATGTTTATTAAACATGTTTATTATGCATCATGTTTATTATACATCATGTTTTTTAAACATGTTTATTATACATCATGTTTATTATACATGTTTATTATACATCATGTTTTTTAAACATGTTTATTATGCATCATGTTTATTATACATCATGTTTATTAAACATGTTTATTATACATCATGTTTATTAAACATGTTTATTATACATCATGTTTATTAAACATGTTTATTAAACATCATGTTTCTTATACATGTTTATTAAACATCATGTTTATTCATACATCATGTTTATTATACATGTTTATTATGCATCATGTTTATTATACATCATGTTTATTAAACATGTTTATTAAACATCATGTTTCTTATACATGTTTATTAAACATCATGTTTATTAAACATGTTTATTAAACATCATGTTTCTTATACATGTTTATTAAACATCATGTTTATTCATACATCATGTTTATTATACATGTTTATTATGCATCATGTTTATTATACATCATGTTTATTAAACATGTTTATTAAACATCATGTTTCTTATACATGTTTATTAAACATCATGTTTATTAAACATGTTTATTATACATCATGTTTATTAAACATGTTTATTATACATCATGTTTATTAAACATGTTTATTCATACATCATGTTTATTATACATGTTTATTATGCATCATGTTTATTATACATCATGTTTTTTAAACATGTTTATTAAACATGTTTATTATACATCATGTTTCTTATACATGTTTCTTATACATCATGTTTCTTATACATGTTTCTTATACATCATGTTTATTAAACATCATGTTTCTTAAACATGTTTATTATACATCATGTTTCTTATACATGTTTATTAAACATGTTTATTATACATCATGTTTATTAAACATCATGTTTATTATACATGTTTATTAAACATGTTTATTATACATCATGTTTCTTATACATGTTTCTTATACATCATGTTTATTATACATCATGTTTCTTATACATGTTTCTTATACATCATGTTTCTTATACATGTTTCTTATACATCATGTTTATTATACATCATGTTTCTTAAACATGTTTATTATACATCATGTTTCTTATACATGTTTATTAAACATGTTTATTATACATCATGTTTATTAAACATCATGTTTATTATACATGTTTATTAAACATGTTTATTATACATCATGTTTCTTATACATGTTTATTATACATCATGTTTCTTATACATGTTTCTTATACATCATGTTTCTTATACATGTTTATTATACATCATGTTTCTTATACATGTTTATTAAACATCATGTTTATTCATACATCATGTTTATTAAACATCATGTTTATTATACATGTTTATTAAACATGTTTATTATACATGTTTATTAAACATCATGTTTCTTATACATGTTTATTAAACATCATGTTTATTCATACATCATGTTTATTAAACATCATGTTTATTATACATGTTTATTATACATCATGTTTATTAAACATGTTTATTCATACATCATGTTTATTAAACATCATGTTTATTTATACATGTTTTATTATACATCATGTTTATTAAACATCATGTTTATTAAACATGTTTATTCATACATCATGTTTATTATACATGTTTATTTATACATCATGTTTATTATACATGTTTATTAAACATCATGTTTATTTTATACATCATGTTTATTAAACATCATGTTTATTAAACATGTTTATTATACATCATGTTTATTAAACATCATGTTTATTTTATACATCATGTTTATTAAACATCATGTTTATTTTATACATCATGTTTATTAAACATCATGTTTATTTTAAACATCATGTTTATTTATACATCATGTTTATTAAACAACATGTTTATTAAACATCATGTTTATTTTATACATCATGTTTATTATGCATCATGTTTATTAAACAACATGTTTATTAAACAACATGTTTATTAAACATCATGTTTATTGTTGACTGTATGTTGTTGTGTGTTTCATGTGTCCATCACATGAACATCAGGACGGTGAAGGATCAGGATATGATGCAGCAGCGTGTCATCAAACATTATTTAACAACATGACTCTCATTGTGTGAACATATGACGTGTTCCAACAAATCCTCATGAAATCAACGCAGAAATATGTAGTTTGAGACTTTTACTGCAGCGAGGCCTGATGACATGTTTCCTGTTCAGCAGCAGGAAATAAAACATCTGAAAAATGTTTCAGCTGACTCACTGTTTTCTTTTTCCAGGATTTCTTAAAGACAAACGTGACGACATGTAGCAGGAAGTGAAGCTGAATAATCACACACACACTCACACTCACACACACACACACACACACTCACACATACACACACACTCACACACACACACTCACACACACACACACACTCACACACACACGCACACTCACACACACACACACACTCACACACACACACACACTCACACACACACACTCACACACACACACACACTCACACACACACTCACACACACACACTCACACACACACACACACTCACACACACACGCACACTCACACACACACACACACACGCACGCACACACACTCACACACACTCACACACACACACACTCACACACACGCACGCACACAGTCACACACACAGTCACACACACGCACACACACACACACGCACACGCACGCAGCTTGCTGATGTTTACATACGATGTTTTTTACACAAAGAAATAATCTTCATGTATAATATTTGCCGAATTAACAAGCAGGCCTGAATAGTTCAGAATGTTGAAGACAGCGTTTCTCGAAGTTCACACAGTTTCTCCAAACGCAACAAGTCTTAAAATGTAGCGTTTTTTAAAGGGAGTCTGGTGATCATAAGATATCAAACTTCGCACTTTTACTTTTGATACTTGAGGTTTATTTTCTGATAATATGATCTGAAAACTTCCTCCACCGCTGCATGATAATAATAATAATAATAATAATAATAATAATAATAATAATAATAATAATAATATGATATGTTCATTATTGTTTCATCAGAGTTTTTCCACATTATGAGTATTATTTTATGAGTGTTTAATCCTGCACTGAAGAACTTCTCTTCATAATAAAACTGAACTCATCTCTGTCTCGCTCACCGATCACCTGGATGGACAGTCGTGATGAAGGTGCACGTCACGTGTTTTACCGGCAGCAGGTGAGACCTCTGCCGCTCTCGTCTCTCTCATTCGGTCGGTTGTGACGCAACAACTTTCTGGAGCTTCGTCACTTCGGGATTTATCGGTATGACTCCTCGGAGAGTGACGGTGCTGTCGGAAAAACCCCGCCGGACTGAGCGCAGATAAAAGCTCCAAACTGCTGCAAATGGAAGCTGAAGGAGAATTTACCGAGTTTACCGGCGGACAGACACCGAGACCGACCGACAGACCGCCGCCCTGACAGACATGAACCCCCTGATAGGTAAGAACCAACTTTACTATCATTTAAACTGATGGAGAGACAGGCGGCTTAAATCAGCAGAAACATGCATGGAGTTAGGTTGGGGAGTGGACACAGATGTGCTCTGACTGTTCCCAAACAAACTTGAACAGAATCAGACTCAAAAAATCGACTTTTTAGACAAATGTGAAGGTGAGCAGCTGCACCGCTGCTGTACCTGAGCTGACACACCTGGAGCTCCACATGGGGGGGGGGGGGGGGGGGGTATGTATGGAAGGTTGTTGGTGCCAAAACTGCTGAGTAAGACTACGTGAAGCTGTCACTAGAACAGGAAACTAGAAACTTCAGACTGAAACTAAAACTTTTTTAATGAACTGATTAGACAGTCAGCAGTAAAATAATTAGCAACTGGCTCAATCAGTCATGATGCTAGCAGCCTGACTCTGTCTGTGTTAGCATGTCTGTCCTCCGCTCGCCCGGACTGAGACATGTCAACACCTCTGTGATGTTCATGTTCCCCTCAGGATGAACTGTGATGACTCTGCTGATCCTCTGACTCCGTCTAGCGCCACCATCAGGTCCACATGTTCACGGTTTATGAGCAAACACCTGCAGAGCTGATGACATCACGTCAGCCTCGGCTTCACGCTGATGATTAGCTCTTGTTAGCATGCTAACACACTAAACTAAGACTTGTAAACAAACATCAGCTTGTGAACATTGTCATTGTGAGCACATTAGCATGCCGATGTTAGCATTTAGCTCGTCTCTTTAGTGACGTTGGGAATTGTGTCAAAAAGACATTTTCTGTATTCAGACAACAAAGTTGTGTTTGTATTTGTGTTGTAGTCTCACTTCATCCGTCACACTGAACATTACATTAATATCTGCATATTTATCTGAAAAGACGACTTAATTAACATTTAATACGTATTTCTGTAATAAACCAGTCTGCGGTTATAAATGTTAATGAGTCAGTAATAATCACAATAATCAATAATTAAGTTATAAGAGATAAGGTTGTTTATAAATTGATTTAAGTCCAATAATTAATATCTTGGAACTGATCAATAAAGTGTGAATGAATGGGGCGGGCGGTGTTTACCCTCCGTACACTGAACTGTTGATTAAAACCATGTTTCTCCTCCAGTCGTCGCCCTGCTGCACTACTTCCTGGTTGTGGTCCAATCAGCTCCCGTCAGCTCGTCCAACCTCCCGCCAGCGTTCACACAAGCGTCCAATCGAGCGAAGATGCTGGTGGAGAAAATCCTGAGAGACATCCCCACCGTGCACACCGCCACCATCAACACCGAGGTGAGCAAGACATCGATTGGCTGCTTCAGCTCGTCTCCTATTGGCTCTTCTTCTTCTTCATGTGTTATTAACCTCTTCCTGTTCTCCTCAGGGTTTGACCCTTGACCCCTCCACCCAGACAACCAACCTGCAGATGATGGTGACGTCACTGGGCATCCCCGCTGCACCCGTCCTCAAACCGCCATCCGAGCGCTTCACACTGGTGAGTCTGCAGTCTGGGGGTGTATGGGGGACTGAAGAGAAGGTTCTGGAGGGTTCTGGAGGTTCTCAGGGTCTTTGAAGAGGGTCACATGGTCTTGACAAGACAGTCAAGATATTTCCTGTGTATCTGAAACTCACCTGTGTTAAGATCACCTGTCAGTACTGATGAGCTGTGTGTCGCCCCCTGCAGGACATCTGTGTGAGTCGCATGTCGGCGGGCAGCCGGCTGTACCAGGGGCTGCTGGGAGTTTTGTCCAACAGTGTGAGTGGCCTGAGCGACCTGCAGGCGGACCTCAGAGACCTGCTGACACACCTCAACAAGGTAACACACACACCTGACGTGACATCATGACATCAGGGAACATTCTGGAGCTTCACAGAAAAACAGCCAAAGTATCTCAGACTTGTTTTAGAACCTCTGGCCCGGCTCGTCTGCTGGATCCAATCTCTTCTCTGCACTTCCTGTTCTCTGGTGCTTCACTCTGATTGGCTCCGTGCTAACAGCTGACCGTGTGTTTGTGTGTTTCAGATGAAGGAGGAGGCGCAGCTCGACACCGTTGTGGATCAGGACCACAGTCTAGACCTTGCCCGTCGTCTCCATGGTAACTATGAGGTCCAGGTGGCGGTCCACCTGACGCTGACGCAGCTTCGCTCTTTCTGTCACGACCTGATCCGCAGCCTGAGAGCCATCGCCACCTACAGGCGCCCGGCTGCAGCTGCACACTAGGCCCCACCCACCATGGGTCAACCCCACGCTGCGTTTGAGGACCTTAGGGAAACATCAGAGTCACTCAGATGGACGGAACTGAGGAGTCCTGCAGTGCCTCATGGGAGATACTTGATTGATCGTCCATCAGCGACGTGTTTTTTCCACGAGAGTCTCTGAGGAAACTCTTCACACTGACGGACCGGAACCATCTCCTACAGAACCGTCTAAATTACGATATTTAAATTGACATTTTCAGCAAACCAAGATGAGCAGCAGCCACACGAGACGTTCAGGTCAGACAGAGAAATGAAT
This sequence comes from Pagrus major, assembly GCF_040436345.1. NCBI lineage: Eukaryota > Metazoa > Chordata > Actinopteri > Spariformes > Sparidae > Pagrus > Pagrus major. The sequence continues at coordinate 28,521,887 of NC_133237.1, forward strand.
CCAGAGTTTAGAGAAACATTTGAGCGGCACACAGCTGCAGTCCAGTTCTGTGTCTGGACATTAGAAATGATGTGGACTGGACCGATCCTGATCAGTACATCTGCTGGGACAGAAACAAGCTGCACTGTGTGAAACATCTTCCTTCAGAGACAATCTTTGCTGCTGCTGTTTGCAGATTCATTTATTCACGGGGACATTTTATGAGACAGATTCAAAGGACCGCCTGAACCCTGGCATTTTATTTTGGCGGGGGATCTTCCTCAGTGTGCGATCACCAGCTCTCGTCTCCTCTGATTGGCCGATGTGCTGCAGAAGAGTGGCAGCAGGAATGTGGCTGAAGATGTGAGCTGCAGGTCTGAACGTGTCCGACTCCTCAAACCTGCTTCAAGCTCGCTGCTCTTTGTTTTCATCTGGAAGCTGCAGGAAACTTCAGACAGTCTGAAAACAACAGACGTCAGCAGAAATATCATCTGATATCCAATAATCCGTCAGTTAACTGATTAATCAATTCACAGAAAATTAATTGGCAGCAAATGTTCTTATAATCAAAAACAAGAAAACGCTTTGACTTTTAGACGCTTTTAGAGTTTGATGATCGTCAACTTAATCATTAGACTGATCAATAATGAAGTTAATCATTAGACACATCAATAATGAAGTTAATCATTACGTGCCGCTCTGATCAGAATTGATAATCAATCACTTCCTGCTGCTGCTGTTCCACATTAAAACGATCATGTGGATGCTTTTATTGTGAAGCAGCTACAGGAAATGCTGCTGGTCACGTCAACGTTTGTTTCTATAAATTTATTTATTTTTATTTTTATTTCTGTTTCAGTTTGTACGAACCTGCTGTTATTTATCATACTTTTATTTATTATTGATATTTATTGATTATTTATGTTGAAATATTTATCGTTTGTGTCTGAATGTTTTATTTTGGAGGAGGACTGAAGGGACAAGAGAGGGAGAAGGAGAGGGGGAGAGAGAGAGAGAGGGGGGAGAGAGAGAGGGGAGAGAGAGGAGGGAGAGAGAGAGAGGGAGAGAGAGAGGGGAGAGAGAGAGGGGAGAGAGAGAGGGAGAGAGAGAGAGAGAGAGAGGGAGAGAGAGAGGGGAGAGAGAGGAGGGAGAGAGAGAGAGAGAGGGGGAGAGTCACTGCAGGAAGTGAAAAGTTTCTCACATTGAGCAACAAGTGCAATGACATCACAGAAGTGATGATGACGTCACAGTAGTGATGATGATGTCACAGTAGTGATGATGTCACAGTGCAGTAAACCCTGTGGGTGAACTCATTAATTGTTTTATTCAGATTTTATAGGGTTGGGGTTACATTTTATAAATGTTTGTTTCGTCCTCGGAGACAAAAATGTTTCTGTTTTTTTATTGGCTTTTCTCTCAGCCAATCAGTTTAATAATAAATGATTTAACTGTCACTTTCTGTGTCGCTGTTGTGTTTGTTTACGTGTGTGTGTTGGGGTGCGTTCCATTCAGATATCCAGTATTTACACTTTATATAAAATAAATAAATAATTTTCTTTTGGGACTTCAAAGAACAACAAGTCATTTTTTATTTGAATTTATTTATTTTTTATTTTGAAAGAAAATGATGCCCAGTCAAAAAGTTTCTCACAGTTTTATTTATTGAAATGATCGTTTTAATGTGGAGGTCACAGAGTCAGTCAGGGGTCAGAGAGTCAGTCAGAGGTCACAGAGTCAGAGGTCAGTCAGGGGTCACAGAGTCAGAGGTCAGCCAGGGGTCAGAGGTCACAGAGTGAGTCAGAGGTCAGGGGTCAGAGGTCACAGTCAGTCAGGGGTCAGAGAGTCAGTCAGAGGTCACAGAGTCAGAGGTCAGGGGTCAGAGGTCACAGTGTGAGTCAGAGGTCAGGGGTCAGAGGTCACAGTCAGTCAGGGGTCAGAGAGTCAGTCAGAGGTCACAGAGTCAGTCAGGGGTCAGAGAGTCAGAGGTCAGTCAGGGGTCAGAGGTCACAGAGTGAGTCAGAGGTCAGTCAGAGGTCAGAGGTCACAGAGTGAGTCAGAGGTCAGTCAGAGGTCACAGAGTCAGAGGTCAGGGGTCAGAGGTCACAGAGTCAGTCAGGGGTCAGAGAGTCAGTCAGAGGTCAGAGGTCACAGAGTGAGTCAGAGGTCAGTCAGAGGTCAGAGGTCACAGAGTGAGTCAGAGGTCAGGGGTCAGTCAGTACAGTCGACGTCTGAAACAAACACATCAGACTTTAATGAGAATCTTCAAACAGTCGATGTTTCAGAATCTGAACTTCTTCTTTTTCTTTTCAGGCTCCTTCAGAACGTTCAGGCCCCGCCCCCGGGGGGCGTGGTCAGACCAGGAGTGTCCGTCAGAGGAGGCGGGGCTTAATGTTGAACCTTTAATCAGATGACATCACATCACAGAGATAAACTGACGCTGTGTTCAGGCGCTTCATGGACGCAGAGAAAAGCTGTCCATCCAGGCTTCTGTCCTGGATCACATGACTGACAGGGAGCCACCTGATTGGACGGACTGGTGAAGTTGACCATTATTCAGATATTTTCACCTGACCTCGTTTTTTAATGTGAAAAAGTTTTCTTTTAATAATGTTTAAATAAGAGAATTTCATTTTACAGAAAATAACAAAATGATTCAGATTCAAACACAAAATCAAAATAAAATAAAATAAAAATATTTCATTGCTTAAATAATTTTTTTGACGAGGTATCAAGTTGAATTTTGGCCTTTCTCTGCCTCCGTACTTCTCATCAACTCTGAAAGTCAGATTTTTTCTTTTTTCTTCTTTCTCCTGTGATGACTTTAACACCTGAACACACTGTTGAACGACAACAAAGAGCACCTGAACGCACCTTTAACAAGTCCCTGGCATGCAATGGATTGTGGGATAGCGAGCACCACAGGAGATGTGTCCTTTAAACTGCTGTGGTGGCCCTGAAGGACAAAACACATGCAGGTGCAAATTAAAAAAATAAGAGAAAATTAATTGAATTTGTTTTCATTGAGTTTTTATTCAGTGAAAAAAAAAGTTCTTAATATTTCTTTTGTTCAAATTGAACTCACACACAAGCATAAAGACACTCAAACAAACACAAGTGAACACAACACTGCTTGAATCTGCTGGATTTGTCCCTCAGGGCCACCGTACGTTCAGTTTCATAATTAAATTACTTTTCAACGAGCTGCTGCAGAAACCAGGCGGAGCTCCAGGGTTTGTCCATTTTCCCCCGTCCCTCCGTCCCCCAGTTGTCCTCTTCCCTCCCCCCTCTCTGTCTCCCCCTGGTGGCGGTGCTCAGTTCCTGCGTTGTTCTTGGTCTTTTCTTCTTTGTTTTTCTTTCTGTTTCTCCATCTTGTCCAAAGCTTTTCTCTCCTTCTCTGCTGCACTTTGGATTTCTTTGATGCGACGCTTCAGAGCGCTGCGATCAGACGAACTGAGCACGCCCAGACTCTGCAGAGGACAGAGGACAGGGGACAGGAGACAGAGGACAGAGGACAGGAGACAGAGGACAGGAGACAGAGGACAGAGGACAGGAGACAGAGGACAGGGAACAGGAGACAGGGAACAGGAGACAGAGGACAGAGGACAGGAGACAGAGGACAGGGAACGGGAGACAGAGGACAGGGAACAGGGAACAGGAGACAGGGGACAGGGAACAGGAGACAGAGGACAGGAGACAGAAGGCAGGGGACAGAGGACAGGAGACAGAGGACAGGGAACAGGGAACAGGAGACAGAGGGCAGGGGACAGGGGACAGGAGACAGGACAGGAGACAGGAGACAGAAGGCAGGGGACAGAGGACAGGAGACAGGACAGGAGACAGAGGACAGGAGACAGAGGACAGGGAACAGGAGACAGGGAACAGGAGACAGAGGACAGAGGACAGGAGACAGAGGACAGGGAACAGGAGACAGAAGGCAGGGGACAGAGGACAGGAGACAGAGGACAGGAGACAGAGGACAGGGAACAGGAGACAGAAGGCAGGGGACAGAGGACAGGAGACAGGGAACAGGAGACAGAGGACAGGAGACAGAGGACAGGGAACAGGAGACAGAAGGCAGGGGACAGAGGACAGGAGACAGAGGACAGGGAACAGGAGACAGAGGACAGGAGACAGAAGGCAGGGGACAGAGGACAGGAGACAGAGGACAGGGAACAGGAGACAGAGGGCAGGGGACAGGGGACAGGAGACAGGACAGGAGACAGGAGACAGAGGACAGGGAACAGGGAACAGGGAACAGGAGACAGAGGGCAGGGGACAGGGGACAGGAGACAGGACAGGAGACAGGAGACAGAGGACAGGGAACAGGGAACAGGAGACAGGGGACAGGAGACAGAGGACAGGAGACAGGGAACAGGAGACAGAGGACAGGGGACAGACAGACTTAATGTTTTTGTTAAATATTAAAGATGACTGAATAAAGCTTCCATCAGTTTTAGACTGATGGATTATTTCTGACTTCCTGTTCAGATTTTATCATTTGAAAAATGTCAAACTATCAAAGTTGAGACACAAATTTTAAGGAAACAAAACGTCTTTCTGATTCTGACTCTTTACTTTGTTCCTGGCAGGAGGAGGACGTCCTCCTCGTCCTCACCTTCAGCTTGTTGCCGTCCATCTGCAGCAGCTCCTGACCGTCCACGTCTCTCGCACTGAATTCTGGGATGTACTGCTCCATGTTGAGTCCTTGCAGCCACTCACAGACCTGCTGAGTCGTCCACGAGGACGCCGGACAGGACGGGTCGTCACAGGGCTGAGGAGGAGGAGCGGGAGGAGGAGGAGGAGGAAGAGGAAGAGGAAGAGGAAGAGGAAGAGGAGTCATCTGACTGAATGAAGCGCTATAGCGATGCTAAGCTAGAAGCTAACTGTGTGTGTGTGTGCATGTGTGTTACCTCGTCAGAGGACTGTGACAGGGTGTGGTATGGGTGGGAGGATCTGGAGGAGGAGTCGACAGGAGGAGAGGTGGAGGAGGAGGTGTGAGGAGGAGAGAACTCCTCACTGAGAGCCGACTCCTGACAGAGAGACATTCACAGTTAACTTTATTGTCCTGCAGTGTGAGACATCTGTCTGTCAGTGTGATCTCTTCTTCTTCTTCCTGTTTATGTCAGAGTCCTCACACACCACAGAAGAAGAACGTCTCATGAACTGTCCAGCAGAGGGCGCTGACAGAACGATCTGAACTAAGACAGGTCGAGTCACAGTAATGGATGCTGATGTTACAAACATACGGCGGCCATTTTCTATTTTCTTCTACTCACACAACACAGACACACACACATACAGACACACACACACACACTAAGCCATTAGAGCCATTAGGCGGCTCTCTGATGGATGTTTAAGGAGCTTCTTCCTCTGAGCTTTAATGGTGAGGAGAGAGAGAGTCATAAACACACACACACAGACACACACACACACACAAATTGTTCTTACGGGCTATAACAGCAGAATATTTATCACCCACCACAAAACAAACCACAGCTGTGTGATCATATGTGTGTGTGTGTGTCTGTGTGTGTGTGTGTGTGTGTGTGTGTGTGTGTGTGTCTGTGTGTGTGTGTGTGTGTGTGTGTGTGTGTGTGTGTGTGTGTGTGTGTATGTGGTGGTTAAGCTAAGAGCATGCAGGATGAGTAAATCAGAAAAATCAATGCAAAGAAACACACGCTGCAAACTGATACACTGGTCTCTGATTGGCTGCAATCAAATTTGTGTTTCTGTTCAATCTGTTCTCCTCTTGACAGGAACCTTTGTCAATAAGAGAGGAACCTTTGTCAATAAGAGAGGAACCTTTGTCAATAAGAGAGGAACCTTTGTCAATAAGAGAGGAACCTTTGTCAAGAAGAGAGGAACCTTTGTCAATAAGAGAGGAACCTTTGTCAATAAGAGAGGAACCTTTGTCAATAAGAGAGGAACCTTTGTCAAGAAGAGAGGAACCTTTGTCAATAAGAGAGGAACCTTTGTCAATAAGAGAGGAACCTTTGTAAACAAGAGAGGAACCTTTGTCAAGAAGAGAGGAATCTTTGTCAACAATAGAGTAACCTTTGTCAACAATAGAATAACCTTTGTCAAGAAGAGAGGAACCTTTGTAAACAAGAGAAGGACCTTTGTCAGCAATAGAGGAACCTTTGTCAAGAAGAGAGGAACCTTTGTCAAGAAGAGAGGAACCTTTGTCAACAATAGAGTAACCTTTGTAAACAAGAGAAGGACCTTTGTCAGCAATAGAGGAACCTTTGTCAAGAAGAGAGGAACCTTTGTCAACAATAGAGGAACATTTGTCAACAATAGAATAACCTTTGTCAAGAAGAGAGGAACCTTTGTAAACAAGAGAAGGACCTTTGTCAGCAATAGAGGAACCTTTGTCAAGAAGAGAGGAACCTTTGTCAACAATAGAGGAACCTTTGTAAAAAAAAAAGAGAGGAACCTTTGTCAACAAGAGAAGAATCTTTGTCAGCAATGGAGGAGCCTTTGTAAACAAGAGAAGAACCTTTGTCAGCAGTAGAGGAACCTTTGTAAAAAAAAAGAGAGGAACCTTTGTCAATAAGAGAGGAACATTTGTAAACAAGAGAGTAACCTTTGTAAACAAGAGAAGGACCTTTGTAAACAAGAGAGGAACCTCTGTCAAGAAGAGAGGAACCTTTGTCAGCAATAGAGGAACCTTTGTCAAGAAGAGAGGAACCTTTGTCAAGAAGAGAGGAACCTTTGTCAACAATAGAGTAACCTTTGTAAACAAGAGAAGGACCTTTGTCAGCAATAGAGGAACCTTTGTCAAGAAGAGAGGAACCTTTGTCAACAATAGAGGAACATTTGTCAACAATAGAATAACCTTTGTCAAGAAGAGAGGAACCTTTGTAAACAAGAGAAGGACCTTTGTCAGCAATAGAGGAACCTTTGTCAAGAAGAGAGGAACCTTTGTCAACAATAGAGGAACCTTTGTAAAAAAAAAAGAGAGGAACCTTTGTCAACAAGAGAAGAATCTTTGTCAGCAATGGAGGAGCCTTTGTAAACAAGAGAAGAACCTTTGTCAGCAGTAGAGGAACCTTTGTAAAAAAAAAGAGAGGAACCTTTGTCAATAAGAGAGGAACATTTGTAAACAAGAGAGTAACCTTTGTAAACAAGAGAAGGACCTTTGTAAACAAGAGAGAAACCTCTGTCAAGAAGAGAGGAACCTTTGTCAACAATAGAGTAACCTTTGTAAACAAGAGAAGGACCTTTGTCAGCAATAGAGGAACCTTTGTCAAGAAGAGAGGAACCTTTGTCAACAATAGAGGAACATTTGTCAACAATAGAATAACCTTTGTCAAGAAGAGAGGAACCTTTGTAAACAAGAGAAGGACCTTTGTCAGCAATAGAGGAACCTTTGTCAAGAAGAGAGGAACCTTTGTCAACAATAGAGGAACCTTTGTAAAAAAAAAAGAGAGGAACCTTTGTCAACAAGAGAAGAATCTTTGTCAGCAATGGAGGAGCCTTTGTAAACAAGAGAAGAACCTTTGTCAGCAGTAGAGGAACCTTTGTAAAAAAAAAAGAGAGGAACCTTTGTCAATAAGAGAGGAACCTTTGTCAATAAGAGAGGAACATTTGTAAACAAGAGAGGAACCTTTGTCAAGAAGAGAGGAACTTTTGTCAAGAAGAAAGGAACCTTTGTCAACAATAGAGGAACATTTGTAAACAAGAGAGGAACCTTTGTCAAGAAGAAAGGAACATTTGTCAGCAAGAGAGGAACCTTTGTCAATAGGAGAGGAACCTTTGTCAAGAAGAGAGGAACCAATATAACATGTAGGAAACATGTAGGAAGTGTTGAGTTTGTTCCGTACCTGCGAGTGGGACTTGCGGGGTCTCGGGGAACTCAGTGGGGTGTTTTTGGGGGAGCAGGGGGGGGTCCCGGAGGAGGAGAGCGACCCCCGTCCTTCAGTGAACCAGGAGAACGAGACGAAGGATCCTGAAGAGCGAGACGGACTCTCAGACGGCTCTCTGAGGACAAAATAAAGAACACATCTGTTTGTTTGTGACGATTTCCTTCATTTATTAATGTGTTTGTTGATTCTGTTAAATGTTGACGTGTCAGAAAGGAGGTTTGGTTTGTGACGGACCCACCTGCTGCCCACAGACAGCCGGTTGGACTTGTCTTTCCTCACCCTGATATATGAACGCCTGAGAGTCACGCTGACAGACGGAGACATGAACACGTCGTTACTGACTCAGTCTGAAAAACATTCTGCTGATGTCGACAATAACATACATTTAAACTGTCTCTCACCCGAGGTCCAGGAAGCGTCTCTTAGTTTTCTTATCGAAGACCACGGTCGGACTGCCGGGATCAGCCGGACTCGTCTCCCGACTCGAGTCAGAAACCAACACTGACACACACACACGTATATAAATCAATAATAAATTAATTTGAGGTATCTAACAGTGCTCACACAAACACAGAAGTGTGTTCTCAGGTGTGTTTCCAGGTGGTTGGACAGGTGTGTTCTCTGGGTACCTTCGCTGTCGGGCCTCCTGCTCCTCCTCATGTAGACACGTGAGCAGTCGGCGGAGGGGCAGGACCTGGAGGGCGAGCTGCTGGGTGTCACCAGGGCCTCCTGAGACGTGGCATTGGTCAGCTGATGGTACCGCCCCCGCGGGGGAGCAGCCAATGAGGCTCCTTCATCCTCTGGAGAGTGACGCACCTGAAGAACCAAAGACAAGTTAGTCTCGCATCACCACTTCCTAAATATCATTCTGGGATAGGAGAAAAGGCTTTGACTTGTTTGTATTTCTTTAAACGAATCACAGAATTTGTTTTGCACGTGGTGAGTCCTGCCACTTAAATGGCTAAATCCCTGCAGAAGAAAAGATAAGAGCTGCTAGCTTGTTTCTGTTTGTACCGTTAGCGAGCAGGCTAGTGTTAACTCGCCATTCTCAGTGTGTACCTTGCAGCTTGGAGGTTGTTGTTGTTGTAGTGACGTACGTACAGAGAAGCAGCGTTCATTTTGGTTGTTTGTATCTCAGTGTTGGGGTTAGCATTAGCATTAGCATAAATAACCACCACATTGTTGTCTGGAGATCTGATTGGTCTCACCAGTGATGCGTCGAAGGAGAAGCCGGGGCTTCGAGCAGACAACAGCGAATCAGGAGACGGGGAGGAGCCTCGCATGGCCAGGTGTAGAGGTGAGCGAGCCGAGTGTAATGGACTGTCCTGCTAACACACACACACACACACATACACATCTCAACTTTAATCATCACATCATTCTTCCTCCCGTCAACATGTCTGTCACCTCCATCAGACCGGAGCGTACCTTCCTCTCCAGGCTGTCGTCGCCCTCCGTCGAGCTCACGCTGTCACGGTAACGGGACCTGGAGGGGCGGTGCCTGCGAGCTTTGACGGACAGCTGGGCGCGGCCCTTCTGGATGCTGTTATCCAGCAGCTCGGTCTCTGGGATCGCCTCGTTCAGGTCTGAAACACACACACAGGTAAACTAACTCACCTCACCCTGACCGCACCACGACCCCGTTCATTTTAATTCATTCATAATAAACTTTAAATAATTTATTTGAACTGCAGAAGTTAAAACACATCCAGTCACATGATGTCAGAGCAGTGACTGTTGTTCAGCCGCTGCAGCTTCAGTTCTGATGACTTCAAACATAATGACTTCATCTTCATCCTCGTCATCCTCCCACTGAACCCACCAGAGCCCCATCAAATATTCAACATGCTGACCAGCACACACACACACACACACACACACACACACACACACACACACACACACACACGTTAACGGTGGCTCACGTCGCTGTAAACGGAGCTTTAGTTGTTTTCAGCGTTTCAGTCTGGAGATTTTTGCAGACACATCAGTGTGTTCTGATGTTCGTTCGGTGACTGAATGGAAGTTTTATTGATCATATTGATAAAGACTCAAACAGAAACAGCTGCTGATGTTTTGTTGAGCAGATTCAGTGACGAGCTGTCGTGTTTCTGCCTCATTCACTGTATTTTCTGTAACTAAGCAAACAACCTGCTTCCTGTTCACAACGACACACACAGCCGGTGTACCTGAGCGGTCAGGTGATGTGTGTTTGCAGGTGTGTTGTACGGACTGTTTCCAAAAACATTTGTGTGCATGTGGACGAGTCTCTCCTGAACTCTGACAGTCTGAGTAGAGACCGACACCATACAAACGTCCGCAGGTCGACTGTTTAAAGACTCATAGAAAACAAGAACCGCTCCACAAATGTCCAGACTTGGTGGATTTTAACAAATGAAGTCAGAAAATAACCCTGAAAGAATCCAGAAGTTAAGAATCATCCATTATGACCTGAGTTTAAAAACAAATGTTGATAATATAAAAGAGATTTAATCCTTCACCAACAGACGAGCACATGAGAGCAGCTCATGATCCCTGACAGGCTTCAGGAAGTGAAACCAACAGTCAGCGACTCAGTTCAACTCAGTAACGTAGTGAAGCAGCGGCGAGTTTATATCTGATCTGAAGATGTCGATACACAACAATCAAACACGTGTGATGAAGGACACGTTGTTCTGGCCGTCAGTGAAGACGTTCTGTGCAGCACAGATATCTAATTAAGTTAGCATGCTAACCAGCTAGCCCCAGGCCTGAAAAGCTCAGCTAAAAGCTAAAAAGGTCACAGCAGTCATGTATGAGTAGAATATAGTTAGCAGCAGTTAGCAGTTAACTCTGGTGATACACTGCCCCCTGTCTGTTTGTGTATAAATTCATTCCGACATATTAAAGGACACCGGCTGACTTCATAGAAGAAGCACATCACCGTAGTAACCACTAGCTGCTGCCAACTGTAGCTGCTGTTAGCTAATTAGCTCAGCTAGCCATGCAGCTAGCGGTCTGGACTGGGGAGCTCGGGGACCAGGGTTAGTGTTTACTCCGCTGGGACGGGCCGGAGCTAGCTGTGTAGCATGCTAACTTAACAATATACAGACTTGTTAATGTCAAACTGTTGTTGATAATTTAAGATGTTGAGTTTAACTTAACAATAAAACAACAACATCAAACTGTGTGATCATAACTGAGGCTGCAGGAAATCCTGCCATTTATAATATACAGTATTTTATATCATATTATTTTATCAGTCATTTCTTACTTTGTTTCCTTTTTTTCCAAAATGTTTATGTTTCAAGTCGTTTTACAGTCAAATTCTTTTTTTAATTAGTTTCTATTTTTGGTCATATTAACTTTTAAATCCATCAAACATTAAAACAGAAATTGTTTTTCCCATAATCAAAGTAAAAACATGAAGTAGGATTACCTCTGTGAGTTTTACTGCATTTCTTTAATTGACGTTTTATTCAGGCGTCTTTTTAAGAGAATATTAATTGTACCTAAAAATATATGAAGACACTTTTTAAAGTGTTTGTTCTCCCTGAGTTCTGACTGCAGGTGTTTCAGGACTCAGCTCATAAATAAAGACGACTTCATCAGGAGGAGATGATGACTGAGCCTGACTTCATATCATCAGGAGGAGATGATGACTGAGCCTGACTTTATATCATCAGGAGGAGATGATGGCTGAGCCTGACTTTATATCATCAGGAGGAGATGATGACTGAGCCTGACTTTATATCATCAGGAGGAGATGATGGCTGAGCCTGACTTTATATCATCAGGAGGAGATGATGGCTGAGCCTGACTTTATATCATCAGGAGGAGATGATGGCTGAGCCTGACTTTATATCATCAGGAGGAGATGATGACTGAGCCTGACTTTATATCATCAGGAGGAGATGATGGCTGAGCCTGACTTTATATCATCAGGAGGAGATGATGGCTGAGCCTGACTTTATATCATCAGGAGGAGATGATGACTGAGCCTGACTTTATATCATCAGGAGGAGATGATGGCTGAGCCTGACTTTATATCATCAGGAGGAGATGATGACTGAGCCTGACTTTATATCATCAGGAGGAGATGATGACTGAGCCTGACTTTATATCATCAGGAGGAGATGATGGCTGAGCCTGACTTTATATCATCAGGAGGAGATGATGGCTGAGCCTGACTTTATATCATCAGGAGGAGATGATGGCTGAGCCTGACTTTATATCATCAGGAGGAGATGATGGCTGAGCCTGACTTTATATCATCAGGAGGAGATGATGAGTTTACTGTTTGAGTGAACTGCTCCTTTAAACTACTATAAAAATAGTTGTTATTTTCAGTCCACTGATGGTTTCAGCTGTTCTTGTACAAACTGTTTAATTTATAGGAAAACTCTTTGTGTTGTCAGTAATATTTGTTATAATTCCTGAATTGGAGGACATTTGGGCTTCGGAATTTTCAAAAAATTAACTTTCTATTTGACAATTTTCTGTTACATATCCATCAATAATAGGTATTAAACTATAAAAGGCTTTATTGGCTCATCTCAGGCATAAAAGCATTTTTTTTATATTACATGTTTCATTTGATATTTGCTAAATCTGGCACAACCCTGTTACCAACAGGGTTGCAAATACATGCTAATTTTAGCTTTTTCTCACAAATCTATGCTAGCTGTTTAGCTAGCTGTTAGCATTTACCAAGATGACAAACTTACATAAGTAAACAAGTAAAGATTTTTTTTTAGGTATTTATATTATTCTGGAAATATGCATAACAGGGTTGCGTGAGGTAGAGTGAGACATTCAAGCAAGGCTGACAATGTTATGAAAATATGAAAAATATAAGAGGACATACCTTTGCTCTGCCCGTGCTGTTGGGAAACTGTTTGATGACCCTTTTCTGCTTCTTTTATCTTGCTAAAAAGTTTAAGGTAACAGGGTTGCATGCAAGTTGTGGGACACGGGTTTCTTTCATAATAATACTTATTTAAAACATTATGTTTTATTAAAAAGATGTTTCCCCATCTACAAGAGACATCTATGAACAAAACAATACAAAAGCAAGTAGATTTAAATGTCATTTTGACAGTTTTTATTGGAGTTCAATTTGGTCACCAAGGGTGTGGGACAAGAGAAAAGTAGCACTCCCGACTTATTTGGTATTTTAAAATATTTTATATTATATTATATTTATAATATCATAAAGTGTGTGCGTGCGTGTGTGTGTGTGTGTGTGTGTGTGTGTGTGTGTGTGTGCGTGCGTGCGTGTGCGTGTGTGTGTGCGTGAGACTCACCGAACACATTGTCTGTATCGTCCAGTCCGGCAGACATGACTCAGCAGGTTCTGTTCAGAGAGACAGAATGAATTTAAAGGAGCAGTTCAACATCTGGTGTTTGTGTCCGGTACAGATCAGAACGGATCGACCGTGACGGGATCCTTCAAGAACCCTACAGAACCTCCTTCCACAAAATAATGATTGTTATTATAATTTCAGGATTTCAACATGAAACTCAACAAGGACGTCTGGTCTGTGATCTGCTTCATTCTGATGAAAGATGTCAACATCACACAGAAACACAGAACCGGATTAATGACACGTCAGGATTCATCCGCCGCTGAAAATAGTCCCCAGAACTCTCCCTCTCCTCCTGAAGGTGAGCAGCTGCCTGACAGACGACTCAGGGATGAATCAAGTAACTGAAAGTCGAACTCGAGTAAAAGTGTCTGATGTTAAATGTAGTGAAGCATCAAAAGTATCACAAACAGTAACTAATCCATATATATAAAGTATATATACTTCATATATATAAAGTATATATACTTCATATATATAAAGTATATATACTTCATATATATATAAAGTATATATACTTCATATATATAAAGTATATATACTTTATATATATGAAGTATATATACTTCATATATATAAAGTATATATACTTCATATATATATAAAGTATATATACTTCATATATATATAAAGTATATATATGAAGTATACTTTGTGTCTTCTCGTGTCATGTCGTGTCTTCTCGTGTCATGTCATGTCTTCTCGTGTCATGTCGTGTCTTCTCGTGTCCTGTCGTGTCTTCTCGTGTCATGTCGTGTCTTCTCGTGTCATGTCATGTCTTCTCGTGTCATGTCATGTCTTCTCGTGTCATGTCGTGTCTTCTCGTGTCATGTCATGTCTTCTCGTGTCATGTTGTGCCTTCTCGTGTCATGTCATGTCTTCTCGTGTCCTGTCGTGTCTTCTCGTGTCATGTCGTGTCTTCTCGTGTCATGTCGTGTCTTCTCGTGTCATGTCATGTCTTCTCGTGTCATGTTGTGCCTTCTCGTGTCATGTCATGTCTTCTCGTGTCCTGTCGTGTCTTCTCGTGTCATGTCGTGTCTTCTCGTGTCATGTCGTGTCTTCTCGTGTCATGTCATGTCTTCTCGTGTCATGTCATGTCTTCTCGTGTCATGTCGTGTCTTCTCGTGTCATGTCGTGTCTTCTCGTGTCATGTCATGTCTTCTCGTGTCATGTTGTGCCTTCTCGTGTCATGTCATGTCTTCTCGTGTCCTGTCGTGTCTTCTCGTGTCATGTCGTGTCTTCTCGTGTCATGTCGTGTCTTCTCGTGTCATGTCATGTCTTCTCGTGTCATGTCGTGTCTTCTCGTGTCCTGTCGTGTCTTCTCGTGTCATGTCGTGTCTTCTCGTGTCATGTCATGTCTTCTCGTGTCATGTCGTGTCTTCTCGTGTCATGTCATGTCTTCTCGTGTCATGTCGTGTCTTCTCGTGTCATGTCGTGTCTTCTCGTGTCATGTCGTGCCTTCTCATGTGGTGTGTTCTTGTGTCTTCTTGTGTCATGTCGTGTCTTCTCGTGTCATGTCGTGTCTTCTCGTGTCATGTCGTGTCTTCTCGTGTCCTGTCGTGTCTTCTCGTGTCATGTCGTGTCACGTCGTGTCTTCTCGTTTCCTGTCGTGTCTTCTTGTGTCATGTCGTGTCTTCTTGTGTCCTGTCGTGTCTTCTCGTGTCATGTCGTGTCACGTCGTGTCTTCTCGTTTCCTGTCGTGTCTTCTCGTGTCATGTTGTGTCTTCTTGTGTCATGTCGTGTCTTCTTATGTCATGTTGTGCCTTCTCGTGTCCTGTCGTGTCTTCTCGTGTCATGTCATGTCTTCTCGTGCCTTCTCATATCCTGTCGTGTCTTCTCGTGTCTTCTCGTGTCCTGTCGTGTCTTCTCATGTCATGTTGTGCCTTCTCGTGTCATGTCGTGTCTTCTCGTGTCATGTCGTGTCTTCTCGTGTCATGTCGTGTCTTCTCGTGTCATGTCGTGTCTTCTCGTGTCCTGTCGTGTCTTCTCGTGTCATGTCGTGTCTTCTCGTGTCATGTCGTGCCTTCTCGTGTCATGTCGTGTCTTCTCGTGTCATGTTGTGCCTTCTCGTGTCATGTCGTGTCTTCTCGTGTCATGTTGTGCCTTCTCGTGTCATGTCGTGTCTTCTCGTGTCATGTCGTGTCTTCTCGTGTCATGTTGTGTCTTCTCGTGTCATGTCATGTCTTCTTATGTCATGTTGTGCCTTCTCGTGTCATGTCGTGTCTTCTCGTGTCCTGTCGTGTCTTCTCGTGTCATGTCGTGTCTTCTCGTGTCATGTCGTGTCTTCTCGTGTCATGTCGTGTCTTCTCGTGTCATGTCATGTCTTCTTATGTCATGTTGTGCCTTCTCGTGTCATGTCGTGTCTTCTCGTGTCATGTCATGTCTTCTCGTGCCTTCTCATATCCTGTCGTGTCTTCTCGTGTCTTCTCGTGTCCTGTCGTGTCTTCTCGTGTCATGTCATGTCATGTTGTGTGTTCTTGTGTCATGTCGTGTGTTCTTGTGTCTTCTCGTGTCCTGTCATGTCTTCTTGTGTCATGTCGTGTCATGTTGTGTGTTCTTGTGTCATGTCGTGTCTTCTTGTGTCTTCTCGTGTCCTGTCGTGTCATGTTGTGTGTTCTTGTGTCATGTCGTGTCTTCTCGTTTCCTGTCGTGTCTTCTTGTGTCATGTCGTGCCTTCTCGTGTCCTGTCGTGTCTTCTCGTGTCCTGTCGTGTCTTCTTGTGTCATGTCGTGTCACGTCGTGTCTTCTCGTGTCATGTCGTGTCTTCTTGTGTCCTGTCGTGTCTTCTCGTGTCATGTTGTGTCTTCTCGTGTCCTGTCGTGTCTTCTCGTGTCATGTCGTGTCTTTTCGTGTCATGTCGTGTCATGTTGTGTGTTCTTGTGTCATGTGTGTTCTTGTGTCATGTCGTGTCTTCTCGTGTCTTCTCGTGTCTTCTCGTGTCCTGTCGTGTCATGTTGTGTGTTCTTGTGTCATGTGTGTTCTTGTGTCATGTCGTGTCATGTCGTGTCACGTCGAGTCTTCTCGTGTCCTGTCGTGTCTTCTCGTGTCCTGTCGTGTCTTTGGGCAGAGCTGGACCTTGTGGGCGGGGCCAGCAGGAGAAACACTGCTGCACGTACTCAGTGGTCCTGAGAACCAGGAAGTAAATGTGGATGTGAGGAACAGTTCTGCTGTACGTTGGCCATGTTTGGCTGCAGTGTCCAGTTCTGTGTCTCTGACACGTCTCTGGCTCATTAAGACACTTTCTAACAGACAGACAAAAACCAGCTTTCTTCCTGGAGACCATCCACGGGCACAATGCAAACAGGAAGTGCTAACAGCTGCTTCAGCAGACTTCTGCTGGAGACTGTGTGACTGAATATGAACAAATATACAAGTTGGTTCCCACAGTTAACTGTCTCCATGGCAACATTACACTTCCTGGTTACGTCACCCGAAACATCATGTGAGATGTTGCACCAACACTTAGATCTTCTTCCACAAACATGAGCAGAGAAACAAAGAGCAACGTGTGAATGAGGTCCATTCAGAGAGAGCGAGGTAGAGCGAGGTGGACAGAGAACAGGAGAGAGAGAGAGAGAGAGAGAGGTGGACAGGGACCAGGAGAGAAAGAGAGGTAGAGAGAGGTGGACAGGGAACAGGAGAGAGAGAGAGGTAGAGAGAGGTGGACAGGGAACAGGAGAGAGAGAGAGCGAGAGAGAGAGGTGGACAGGGAACAGGAGAGAGAGAGAGCGAGAGAGAGAGGTAGAGCGAGGTGGACAGGGAACAGGAGAGAGAGAGAGAGAGAGGTAGAGCGAGGTGGACAGGGACCAGGAGAGAGAGAGAGAGAGAGGTAGAGCGAGGTGGACAGGGAACAGGAGAGAGAGAGAGAGAGAGAGAGGTAGAGCGAGGTGGACAGAGAACAGGAGAGAGAGAGAGAGAGAGAGAGGTAGAGCGAGGTGGACAGAGAACAGGAGAGAGAGAGAGAGAGAGAGAGAGGTAGAGCGAGGTGGACAGGGACCAGCAGAGAGAGAGAGAGAGAGGTAGAGAGAGAGGGAGGTAGAGAGAGAGAGAGGTAGAGCGAGGTGGACAGGGAACAGGAGAGAGAGGGAGGTAGAGCGAGGTGGACAGAGAACAGGAG
>NC_133237.1:28539298-28554778 GCF_040436345.1 Pagrus major
GTCACAGTAGTGATGATGATGTCACAGTAGTGATGATGTCACAGTGCAGTAAACCCTGTGGGTGAACTCATTAATTGTTTTATTCAGATTTTATAGGGTTGGGGTTACATTTTATAAATGTTTGTTTCGTCCTCGGAGACAAAAATGTTTCTGTTTTTTTATTGGCTTTTCTCTCAGCCAATCAGTTTAATAATAAATGATTTAACTGTCACTTTCTGTGTCGCTGTTGTGTTTGTTTACGTGTGTGTGTTGGGGTGCGTTCCATTCAGATATCCAGTATTTACACTTTATATAAAATAAATAAATAATTTTATTTTGGGACTTCAAAGAACAACAAGTCATTTTTTATTTGAATTTCTTTATTTTTTATTTTGAAAGAAAATGATGCCCAGTCAAAAAGTTTCTCACAGTTTTATTTATTGAAATGATCGTTTTAATGTGGAGGTCACAGAGTCAGAGGTCAGGGGTCAGAGGTCACAGAGTGAGTCAGAGGTCAGCCAGGGGTCAGAGGTCACAGAGTGAGTCAGAGGTCAGTCAGAGGTCAGAGGTCAGGGTCAGTCAGTACAGTCGACGTCTGAAACAAACACATCAGACTTTAATGAGAATCTTCAAACAGTCGATGTTTCAGAATCTGAACTTCTTTTTCTTTTCAGGCTCCTTCAGAACGTTCAGGCCCCGCCCCCGGGGGCGTGGTCAGACCAGGAGTGTCCGTCAGAGGAGGCGGGGCTTAATGTTGAACCTTTAATCAGATGACATCACATCACAGAGATAAACTGACGCTGTGTTCAGGCGCTTCATGGACGCAGAGAAAAGCTGTCCATCCAGGCTTCTGTCCTGGATCACATGACTGACAGGGAGCCACCTGATTGGACGGACTGGTGAAGTTGACCATTATTCAGATATTTTCACCTGACCTCGTTTTTTAATGTGAAAAAGTTTTCTTTTAATAATGTTTAAATAAGAGAATTTCATTTTACAGAAAATAACAAAATGATTCAGATTCAAACACAAAATCAAAATAAAATAAAATAAAAATATTTCATTGCTTAAATAATTTTTTTGACGAGGTATCAAGTTGAATTTTGGCCTTTCTCTGCCTCCGTACTTCTCATCAACTCTGAAAGTCAGATTTTTTCTTTTTTCTTCTTTCTCCTGTGATGACTTTAACACCTGAACACACTGTTGAACGACAACAAAGAGCACCTGAACGCACCTTTAACAAGTCCCTGGCATGCAATGGATTGTGGGATAGCGAGCACCACAGGAGATGTGTCCTTTAAACTGCTGTGGTGGCCCTGAAGGACAAAACACATGCAGGTGCAAATTAAAAAAATAAGAGAAAATTAATTGAATTTGTTTTCATTGAGTTTTTATTCAGTGAAAAAAAAAGTTCTTAATATTTCTTTTGTTCAAATTGAACTCACACACAAGCATAAAGACACTCAAACAAACACAAGTGAACACAACACTGCTTGAATCTGCTGGATTTGTCCCTCAGGGCCACCGTACGTTCAGTTTCATAATTAAATTACTTTTCAACGAGCTGCTGCAGAAACCAGGCGGAGCTCCAGGGTTTGTCCATTTTCCCCCGTCCCTCCGTCCCCCAGTTGTCCTCTTCCCTCCCCCCTCTCTGTCTCCCCCTGGTGGCGGTGCTCAGTTCCTGCGTTGTTCTTGGTCTTTTCTTCTTTGTTTTTCTTTCTGTTTCTCCATCTTGTCCAGAGCTTTTCTCTCCTTCTCTGCTGCACTTTGGATTTCTTTGATGCGACGCTTCAGAGCGCTGCGATCAGACGAACTGAGCACGCCCAGACTCTGCAGAGGACAGAGGACAGAGGACAGGAGACAGAGGACAGAGGACAGGAGACAGAGGACAGGGAACAGGAGACAGAGGACAGGGGACAGGGGACAGAGGACAGGAGACAGGAGACAGAGGACAGAGGACAGAGGACAGGGAACAGGAGACAGGGAACAGGAGACAGAGGACAGGGGACAGGGGACAGAGGACAGGGGACAGAGGACAGGAGACAGGAGACAGGAGACAGAGGACAGAGGACAGGGAACAGGGGACAGGAGACGGAGGACAGGGAACAGGAGACAGAGGACAGGAGACAGGAGACAGAGGACAGGGAACAGGAGACAGAGGACAGAGGACAGGGAACAGGGAACAGGAGACAGAGGACAGGAGACAGAAGACAGGAGACAGAGGACAGGGAACAGGGGACAGGAGACAGAAGGCAGGGGACAGAGGACAGGAGACAGGACAGGAGACAGGACAGGAGACAGAAGGCAGGGGACAGAGGACAGGAGACAGGACAGGAGACAGAGGACAGGAGACAGAGGGCAGGGGACAGGGGACAGGAGACAGGACAGGAGACAGAAGGCAGGGGACAGAGGACAGGAGACAGAGGGCAGGGGACAGAGGACAGGAGACAGGACAGGAGACAGGAGACAGAGGACAGGGAACAGGGAACAGGGAACAGGAGACAGAGGGCAGGGGACAGGGGACAGGAGACAGGACAGGAGACAGGAGACAGAGGACAGGGAACAGGGAACAGGGAACAGGAGACAGGGGACAGGAGACAGAGGACAGGAGACAGGGAACAGGAGACAGAGGACAGGGGACAGACAGACTTAATGTTTTTGTTAAATATTAAAGATGACTGAATAAAGCTTCCATCAGTTTTAGACTGATGGATTATTTCTGACTTCCTGTTCAGATTTTATCATTTGAAAAATGTCAAACTATCAAAGTTGAGACACAAATTTTAAGGAAACAAAACGTCTTTCTGATTCTGACTCTTTACTTTGTTCCTGGCAGGAGGAGGACGTCCTCCTCGTCCTCACCTTCAGCTTGTTGCCGTCCATCTGCAGCAGCTCCTGACCGTCCACGTCTCTCGCACTGAATTCTGGGATGTACTGCTCCATGTTGAGTCCTTGCAGCCACTCACAGACCTGCTGAGTCGTCCACGAGGACGCCGGACAGGACGGGTTGTCACAGGGCTGAGGAGGAGGAGCGGGAGGAGGAGGAGGAGGAAGAGGAAGAGGAAGAGGAAGAGGAGTCATCTGACTGAATGAAGCGCTATAGCGATGCTAAGCTAGAAGCTAACTGTGTGTGTGTGTGCATGTGTGTTACCTCGTCAGAGGACTGTGACAGGGTGTGGTATGGGTGGGAGGATCTGGAGGAGGAGTCGACAGGAGGAGAGGTGGAGGAGGAGGTGTGAGGAGGAGAGAACTCCTCACTGAGAGCCGACTCCTGACAGAGAGACATTCACAGTTAACTTTATTGTCCTGCAGTGTGAGACATCTGTCTGTCAGTGTGATCTCTTCTTCTTCTTCCTGTTTATGTCAGAGTCCTCACACACCACAGAAGAAGAACGTCTCATGAACTGTCCAGCAGAGGGCGCTGACAGAACGATCTGAACTAAGACAGGTCGAGTCACAGTAATGGATGCTGATGTTACAAACATACGGCGGCCATTTTCTATTTTCTTCTACTCACACAACACAGACACACACATACAGACACACACACACACACTAAGCCATTAGAGCCATTAGGCGGCTCTCTGATGGATGTTTAAGGAGCTTCTTCCTCTGAGCTTTAATGGTGAGGAGAGAGAAGTCATAAACACACACACACACACACAGTCACACACACACACACACACACACACACAGTCACACACACACACACACACACACACACACACACACACACACAAATTGTTCTTACGGGCTATAACAGCAGAATATTTATCACCCACCACAAAACAAACCACAGCTGTGCGATCATGTGTGTGTGTGTGTCTGTGTGTGTGTGTGTGTGTGTGTGTGTGTGTGTGTGTGTGTGTGTGTGTGTGTGTGTATGTGGTGGTTAAGCTAAGAGCATGCAGGATGAGTAAATCAGAAAAATCAATGCAAAGAAACACACGCTGCAAACTGATACACTGGTCTCTGATTGGCTGCAATCAAATTTGTGTTTCTGTTCAATCTGTTCTCCTCTTGACAGGAACCTTTGTAAACAAGAGAGGAACCTTTGTCAACAATAGAGGAACATTTGTCAACAATAGAATAACCTTTGTCAAGAAGAGAGGAACCTTTGTAAACAAGAGAAGGACCTTTGTCAATAAGAGAGGAACCTTTGTAAACAAGAGAGGAACCTTTGTAAACAAGAGAGGAACCTTTGTCAAGAAGAGAGAAACCTCTGTCAATAATAGAGTAACCTTTGTAAACAAGAGAAGGACCTTTGTCAGCAATAGAGGAACCTTTGTCAAGAAGAGAGGAACCTTTGTCAACAATAGAGGAACATTTGTCAACAATAGAATAACCTTTGTCAAGAAGAGAGGAACCTTTGTAAACAAGAGAAGGACCTTTGTCAATAAGAGAGGAACCTTTGTAAACAAGAGAGGAACCTTTGTAAACAAGAGAGGAACCTTTGTCAAGAAGAGAGAAACCTCTGTCAATAATAGAGTAACCTTTGTAAACAAGAGAAGGACCTTTGTCAGCAATAGAGGAACCTTTGTCAAGAAGAGAGGAACCTTTGTCAACAATAGAGGAACATTTGTCAACAATAGAATAACCTTTGTCAAGAAGAGAGGAACCTTTGTAAACAAGAGAAGGACCTTTGTCAATAAGAGAGGAACCTTTGTAAACAAGAGAGGAACCTTTGTAAACAAGAGAGGAACCTTTGTCAAGAAGAGAGGAACCTCTGTCAATAAGAGAGGAACCTTTGTAAACAAGAGAGGAACCTCTGTCAAGAAGAGAGGAACCTTTGTCAGTAATAGAGGAACCTTTGTCAAGAAGAGAGGAACCTTTGTCAACAATAGAGTAACCTTTGTAAACAAGAGAAGGACCT
This sequence comes from Pagrus major, assembly GCF_040436345.1. Taxonomy (NCBI): domain Eukaryota; kingdom Metazoa; phylum Chordata; class Actinopteri; order Spariformes; family Sparidae; genus Pagrus; species Pagrus major. The sequence goes on from NC_133237.1 coordinate 28,544,151, forward strand.
TTGTCAGCAATAGAGGAACCTTTGTCAAGAAGAGAGGAACCTTTGTCAACAATAGAGGAACATTTGTAAACAAGAGAGGAACCTTTGTCAAGAAGAGAGGAACCTTTGTCAACAATAGAGGAACATTTGTAAACAAGAGAGGAACCTTTGTCAAGAAGAGAGGAACTTTTGTCAAGAAGAAAGGAACCTTTGTCAACAATAGAGGAACATTTGTAAACAAGAGAGGAACCTTTGTCAAGAAGAGAGGAACCTTTGTCAAGAAGAGAGGAACCTTTGTCAGCAGTAGAGGAACCTTTGTAAAAAAAAGAGAGGAACCTTTGTCAACAAGAGAAGAATCTTTGTCAACAATAGAGGAAAATTGTAAACAAGAGAGGAACCTTTGTCAAGAAGAAAGGAACCTTTGTCAACAATAGAGGAACATTTGTAAACAAGAGAGGAACCTTTGTCAAGAAGAAAGGAACATTTGTCAGCAAGAGAGGAACCTTTGTCAATAGGAGAGGAACCTTTGTCAAGAAGAGAGGAACCAATATAACATGTAGGAAACATGTAGGAAGTGTTGAGTTTGTTCCGTACCTGCGAGTGGGACTTGCGGGGTCTCGGGGAACTCAGTGGGGTGTTTTTGGGGGAGCAGGGGGGGGTCCCGGAGGAGGAGAGCGACCCCCGTCCTTCAGTGAACCAGGAGAACGAGACGAAGGATCCTGAAGAGCGAGACGGACTCTCAGACGGCTCTCTGAGGACAAAATAAAGAACACATCTGTTTGTTTGTGACGATTTCCTTCATTTATTAATGTGTTTGTTGATTCTGTTAAATGTTGACGTGTCAGAAAGGAGGTTTGGTTTGTGACGGACCCACCTGCTGCCCACAGACAGCCGGTTGGACTTGTCTTTCCTCACCCTGATATATGAACGCCTGAGAGTCACGCTGACAGACGGAGACATGAACACGTCGTTACTGACTCAGTCTGAAAAACATTCTGCTGATGTCGACAATAACATACATTTAAACTGTCTCTCACCCGAGGTCCAGGAAGCGTCTCTTAGTTTTCTTATCGAAGACCACGGTCGGACTGCCGGGATCAGCCGGACTCGTCTCCCGACTCGAGTCAGAAACCAACACTGACACACACACACGTATATAAATCAATAATAAATTAATTTGAGGTATCTAACAGTGCTCACACAAACACAGAAGTGTGTTCTCAGGTGTGTTTCCAGGTGGTTGGACAGGTGTGTTCTCTGGGTACCTTCGCTGTCGGGCCTCCTGCTCCTCCTCATGTAGACACGTGAGCAGTCGGCGGAGGGGCAGGACCTGGAGGGCGAGCTGCTGGGTGTCACCAGGGCCTCCTGAGACGTGGCATTGGTCAGCTGATGGTACCGCCCCCGCGGGGGAGCAGCCAATGAGGCTCCTTCATCCTCTGGAGAGTGACGCACCTGAAGAACCAAAGACAAGTTAGTCTCGCATCACCACTTCCTAAATATCATTCTGGGATAGGAGAAAAGGCTTTGACTTGTTTGTATTTCTTTAAACGAATCACAGAATTTGTTTTGCACGTGGTGAGTCCTGCCACTTAAATGGCTAAATCCCTGCAGAAGAAAAGATAAGAGCTGCTAGCTTGTTTCTGTTTGTACCGTTAGCGAGCAGGCTAGTGTTAACTCGCCATTCTCAGTGTGTACCTTGCAGCTTGGAGGTTGTTGTTGTTGTAGTGACGTACGTACAGAGAAGCAGCGTTCATTTTGGTTGTTTGTATCTCAGTGTTGGGGTTAGCATTAGCATTAGCATAAATAACCACCACATTGTTGTCTGGAGATCTGATTGGTCTCACCAGTGATGCGTCGAAGGAGAAGCCGGGGCTTCGAGCAGACAACAGCGAATCAGGAGACGGGGAGGAGCCTCGCATGGCCAGGTGTAGAGGTGAGCGAGCCGAGTGTAATGGACTGTCCTGCTAACACACACACACACACACACACACACATCTCAACTTTAATCATCACATCATTCTTCCTCCCGTCAACATGTCTGTCACCTCCATCAGACCGGAGCGTACCTTCCTCTCCAGGCTGTCGTCGCCCTCCGTCGAGCTCACGCTGTCACGGTAACGGGACCTGGAGGGGCGGTGCCTGCGAGCTTTGACGGACAGCTGGGCGCGGCCCTTCTGGATGCTGTTATCCAGCAGCTCGGTCTCTGGGATCGCCTCGTTCAGGTCTGAAACACACACACAGGTAAACTAACTCACCTCACCCTGACCGCACCACGACCCCGTTCATTTTAATTCATTCATAATAAACTTTAAATAATTTATTTGAACTGCAGAAGTTAAAACACATCCAGTCACATGATGTCAGAGCAGTGACTGTTGTTCAGCCGCTGCAGCTTCAGTTCTGATGACTTCAAACATAATGACTTCATCTTCATCCTCGTCATCCTCCCACTGAACCCACCAGAGCCCCATCAAATATTCAACATGCTGACCAGCACACACACACACACACACACACACACACACACACACACACACACACACGTTAACGGTGGCTCACGTCGCTGTAAACGGAGCTTTAGTTGTTTTCAGCGTTTCAGTCTGGAGATTTTTGCAGACACATCAGTGTGTTCTGATGTTCGTTCGGTGACTGAATGGAAGTTTTATTGATCATATTGATAAAGACTCAAACAGAAACAGCTGCTGATGTTTTGTTGAGCAGATTCAGTGACAAGCTGTCGTGTTTCTGCCTCATTCACTGTATTTTCTGTAACTAAGCAAACAACCTGCTTCCTGTTCACAACGACACACACAGCCGGTGTACCTGAGCGGTCAGGTGATGTGTGTTTGCAGGTGTGTTGTACGGACTGTTTCCAAAAACATTTGTGTGCATGTGGACGAGTCTCTCCTGAACTCTGACAGTCTGAGTAGAGACCGACACCATACAAACGTCCGCAGGTCGACTGTTTAAAGACTCATAGAAAACAAGAACCGCTCCACAAATGTCCAGACTTGGTGGATTTTAACAAATGAAGTCAGAAAATAACCCTGAAAGAATCCAGAAGTTAAGAATCATCCATTATGACCTGAGTTTAAAAACAAATGTTGATAATATAAAAGAGATTTAATCCTTCACCAACAGACGAGCACATGAGAGCAGCTCATGATCCCTGACAGGCTTCAGGAAGTGAAACCAACAGTCAGCGACTCAGTTCAACTCAGTAACGTAGTGAAGCAGCGGCGAGTTTATATCTGATCTGAAGATGTCGATACACAACAATCAAACACGTGTGATGAAGGACACGTTGTTCTGGCCGTCAGTGAAGACGTTCTGTGCAGCACAGATATCTAATTAAGTTAGCATGCTAACCAGCTAGCCCCAGGCCTGAAAAGCTCAGCTAAAAGCTAAAAAGGTCACAGCAGTCATGTATGAGTAGAATATAGTTAGCAGCAGTTAGCAGTTAACTCTGGTGATACACTGCCCCCTGTCTGTTTGTGTATAAATTCATTCCGACATATTAAAGGACACCGGCTGACTTCATAGAAGAAGCACATCACCACAGTAACCACTAGCTGCTGCCAACTGTAGCTGCTGTTAGCTAATTAGCTCAGCTAGCCATGCAGCTAGCGGTCTGGACTGGGGAGCTCGGGGACCAGGGTTAGTGTTTACTCCGCTGGGACGGGCCGGAGCTAGCTGTGTAGCATGCTAACTTAACAATATACAGACTTGTTAATGTCAAACTGTTGTTGATAATTTAAGATGTTGAGTTTAACTTAACAATAAAACAACAACATCAAACTGTGTGATCATAACTGAGGCTGCAGGAAATCCTGCCATTTATAATATACAGTATTTTATATCATATTATTTTATCAGTCATTTCTTACTTTGTTTCCTTTTTTTCCAAAATGTTTATGTTTCAAGTCGTTTTACAGTCAAATTCTTTTTTTAATTAGTTTCTATTTTTGGTCATATTAACTTTTAAATCCATCAAACATTAAAACAGAAATTGTTTTTCCCATAATCAAAGTAAAAACATGAAGTAGGATTACCTCTGTGAGTTTTACTGCATTTCTTTAATTGACGTTTTATTCAGGCGTCTTTTTAAGAGAATATTAATTGTACCTAAAAATATATGAAGACACTTTTTAAAGTGTTTGTTCTCCCTGAGTTCTGACTGCAGGTGTTTCAGGACTCAGCTCATAAATAAAGACGACTTCATCAGGAGGAGATGATGGCTGAGCCTGACTTTATATCATCAGGAGGAGATGATGGCTGAGCCTGACTTTATATCATCAGGAGGAGATGATGGCTGAGCCTGACTTTATATCATCAGGAGGAGATGATGGCTGAGCCTGACTTTATATCATCAGGAGGAGATGATGACTGAGCCTGACTTTATATCATCAGGAGGAGATGATGGCTGAGCCTGACTTTATATCATCAGGAGGAGATGATGGCTGAGCCTGACTTTATATCATCAGGAGGAGATGATGACTGAGCCTGACTTTATATCATCAGGAGGAGATGATGGCTGAGCCTGACTTTATATCATCAGGAGGAGATGATGACTGAGCCTGACTTTATATCATCAGGAGGAGATGATGACTGAGCCTGACTTTATATCATCAGGAGGAGATGATGGCTGAGCCTGACTTTATATCATCAGGAGGAGATGATGGCTGAGCCTGACTTTATATCATCAGGAGGAGACGATGGCTGAGCCTGACTTTATATCATCAGGAGGAGATGATGGCTGAGCCTGACTTTATATCATCAGGAGGAGATGATGGCTGAGCCTGACTTTATATCATCAGGAGGAGATGATGAGTTTACTGTTTGAGTGAACTGCTCCTTTAAACTACTATAAAAATAGTTGTTATTTTCAGTCCACTGATGGTTTCAGCTGTTCTTGTACAAACTGTTTAATTTATAGGAAAACTCTTTGTGTTGTCAGTAATATTTGTTATAATTCCTGAATTGGAGGACATTTGGGCTTCGGAATTTTCAAAAAATTAACTTTCTATTTGACAATTTTCTGTTACATATCCATCAATAATAGGTATTAAACTATAAAAGGCTTTATTGGCTCATCTCAGGCATAAAAGCATTTTTTTTATATTACATGTTTCATTTGATATTTGCTAAATCTGGCACAACCCTGTTACCAACAGGGTTGCAAATACATGCTAATTTTAGCTTTTTCTCACAAATCTATGCTAGCTGTTTAGCTAGCTGTTAGCATTTACCAAGATGACAAACTTACATAAGTAAACAAGTAAAGATTTTTTTTTAGGTATTTATATTATTCTGGAAATATGCATAACAGGGTTGCGTGAGGTAGAGTGAGACATTCAAGCAAGGCTGACAATGTTATGAAAATATGAAAAATATAAGAGGACATACCTTTGCTCTGCCCGTGCTGTTGGGAAACTGTTTGATGACCCTTTTCTGCTTCTTTTACCTTGCTAAAAAGTTTAAGGTAACAGGGTTGCATGCAAGTTGTGGGACACGGGTTTCTTTCATAATAATACTTATTTAAAACATTATGTTTTATTAAAAAGATGTTTCCCCATCTACAAGAGACATCTATGAACAAAACAATACAAAAGCAAGTAGATTTAAATGTCATTTTGACAGTTTTTATTGGAGTTCAATTTGGTCACCAAGGGTGTGGGACAAGAGAAAAGTAGCACTCCAGACTTATTTGGTATTTTAAAATATTTTATATTATATTATATTTATAATATCATAAAGTGTGTGCGTGCGTGTGTGTGTGTGTGTGTGTGCGTGTGTGTGTGTGTGTGTGTGTGTGTGTGTGCGTGCGTGCGTGCGTGTGTGTGTGTGTGTGTGTGAGACTCACCGAACACATTGTCTGTATCGTCCAGTCCGGCAGACATGACTCAGCAGGTTCTGTTCAGAGAGACAGAATGAATTTAAAGGAGCAGTTCAACATCTGGTGTTTGTGTCCGGTACAGATCAGAACGGATCGACCGTGACGGGATCCTTCAAGAACCCTACAGAACCTCCTTCCACAAAATAATGATTGTTATTATAATTTCAGGATTTCAACATGAAACTCAACAAGGACGTCTGGTCTGTGATCTGCTTCATTCTGATGAAAGATGTCAACATCACACAGAAACACAGAACCGGATTAATGACACGTCAGGATTCATCCGCCGCTGAAAATAGTCCCCAGAACTCTCCCTCTGCTCCTGAAGGTGAGCAGCTGCCTGACAGACGACTCAGGGATGAATCAAGTAACTGAAAGTCGAACTCGAGTAAAAGTGTCTGATGTTAAATGTAGTGAAGCATCAAAAGTATCACAAACAGTAACTAATCCATATATATAAAGTATATATACTTCATATATATAAAGTATATATACTTCATATATATATAAAGTATATATACTTCATATATATAAAGTATATATACTTCATATATATATAAAGTATATATACTTCATATATATATAAAGTATATATATGAAGTATACTTTGTGTCTTCTCGTGTCATGTCGTGTCTTCTCGTGTCATGTCATGTCTTCTCGTGTCATGTCATGTCTTCTCGTGTCATGTCGTGTCTTCTCGTGTCCTGTCGTGTCTTCTCGTGTCATGTCATGTCTTCTCGTGTCATGTCATGTCTTCTCGTGTCATGTCGTGTCTTCTCGTGTCCTGTCGTGTCTTCTCGTGTCATGTCGTGCCTTCTCGTGTCATGTCGTGTCTTCTCGTGTCCTGTCGTGTCTTCTCGTGTCATGTCGTGTCTTCTCGTGTCATGTCGTGTCTTCTCGTGTCATGTCATGTCTTCTCGTGTCATGTCGTGTCTTCTCGTGTCCTGTCGTGTCTTCTCGTGTCATGTCATGTCTTCTCGTGTCATGTCATGTCTTCTCGTGTCATGTTGTGCCTTCTCGTGTCATGTCGTGTCTTCTCGTGTCCTGTCGTGTCTTCTCGTGTCATGTCGTGTCTTCTCGTGTCATGTCGTGTCTTCTCGTGTCATGTCATGTCTTCTCGTGTCATGTCGTGTCTTCTCGTGTCCTGTCGTGTCTTCTCGTGTCATGTCGTGTCTTCTCGTGTCATGTCATGTCTTCTCGTGTCATGTCGTGTCTTCTCGTGTCATGTCATGTCTTCTCGTGTCATGTCGTGTCTTCTCGTGTCATGTCGTGTCTTCTCGTGTCATGTCGTGCCTTCTCATGTGGTGTGTTCTTGTGTCTTCTTGTGTCATGTCGTGTCTTCTCGTGTCATGTCGTGTCTTCTCGTGTCATGTCGTGTCTTCTCGTGTCCTGTCGTGTCTTCTCGTGTCATGTCGTGTCACGTCGTGTCTTCTCGTTTCCTGTCGTGTCTTCTTGTGTCATGTCGTGTCTTCTTGTGTCCTGTCGTGTCTTCTCGTGTCATGTTGTGTCTTCTTGTGTCATGTCGTGTCTTCTTATGTCATGTTGTGTCTTCTTGTGTCATGTCGTGTCTTCTTGTGTCCTGTCGTGTCTTCTCGTGTCATGTTGTGTCTTCTTGTGTCATGTCGTGTCTTCTTGTGTCCTGTCGTGTCTTCTCGTGTCATGTCGTGTCACGTCGTGTCTTCTCGTTTCCTGTCGTGTCTTCTCGTGTCATGTTGTGTCTTCTTGTGTCATGTCGTGTCTTCTTATGTCATGTTGTGTCTTCTTGTGTCATGTCGTGTCTTCTTGTGTCCTGTCGTGTCTTCTCGTGTCATGTTGTGTCTTCTTGTGTCATGTCGTGTCTTCTTGTGTCCTGTCGTGTCTTCTCGTGTCATGTCGTGTCACGTCGTGTCTTCTCGTGTCCTGTCGTGTCTTCTCGTGTCATGTCATGTCTTCTCGTGCCTTCTCATATCCTGTCGTGTCTTCTCGTGTCTTCTCGTGTCCTGTCGTGTCTTCTCGTGTCCTGTCGTGTCTTCTCGTGTCATGTTGTGCCTTCTCGTGTCATGTCGTGTCTTCTCGTGTCATGTCGTGTCTTCTCGTGTCATGTCGTGTCTTCTCGTGTCCTGTCGTGTCTTCTCGTGTCATGTCGTGTCTTCTCGTGTCATGTCATGTCTTCTCGTGTCATGTCGTGCCTTCTCGTGTCATGTCGTGTCTTCTCGTGTCATGTTGTGCCTTCTCGTGTCATGTCGTGCCTTCTCGTGTCATGTCGTGTCTTCTCGTGTCATGTTGTGTCTTCTTGTGTCATGTCGTGTCTTCTTATGTCATGTTGTGCCTTCTCGTGTCCTGTCGTGTCTTCTCGTGTCATGTCATGTCTTCTCGTGCCTTCTCATATCCTGTCGTGTCTTCTCGTGTCTTCTCGTGTCCTGTCGTGTCTTCTCGTGTCATGTTGTGCCTTCTCGTGTCATGTCGTGTCTTCTCGTGTCATGTCATGTCTTCTCGTGTCATGTCGTGTCTTCTCGTGTCATGTCGTGTCTTCTCGTGTCATGTCGTGTCTTCTCGTGTCCTGTCGTGTCTTCTCGTGTCATGTCGTGTCTTCTCGTGTCATGTCATGTCTTCTCGTGTCATGTCGTGTCTTCTCGTGTCATGTTGTGCCTTCTCGTGTCATGTCGTGTCTTCTCGTGTCATGTCGTGTCTTCTCGTGTCATGTTGTGTCTTCTCGTGTCATGTCATGTCTTCTTATGTCATGTTGTGCCTTCTCGTGTCATGTCGTGTCTTCTCGTGTCATGTCATGTCTTCTTATGTCATGTTGTGCCTTCTCGTGTCATGTCGTGTCTTCTCGTGTCATGTCATGTCTTCTTATGTCATGTTGTGCCTTCTCGTGTCATGTCGTGTCTTCTCGTGTCCTGTCGTGTCTTCTCGTGTCATGTCGTGTCTTCTCGTGTCATGTCGTGTCTTCTCGTGTCATGTCGTGTCTTCTCGTGTCATGTCATGTCTTCTTATGTCATGTTGTGCCTTCTCGTGTCATGTCGTGTCTTCTCGTGTCATGTCATGTCTTCTCGTGCCTTCTCATATCCTGTCATGTCTTCTCGTGTCTTCTCGTGTCCTGTCGTGTCTTCTCGTGTCATGTCATGTCATGTTGTGTGTTCTTGTGTCTTCTCGTGTCCTGTCGTGTCTTCTTGTGTCATGTCGTGTCATGTTGTGTGTTCTTGTGTCATGTCGTGTCTTCTTGTGTCTTCTCGTGTCCTGTCGTGTCATGTTGTGTGTTCTTGTGTCATGTCGTGTCTTCTCGTTTCCTGTCGTGTCTTCTTGTGTCATGTCGTGCCTTCTCGTGTCCTGTCGTGTCTTCTCGTGTCCTGTCGTGTCTTCTTGTGTCATGTCGTGTCACGTCGTGTCTTCTCGTGTCATGTCGTGTCTTCTCGTGTCATGTCGTGTCTTCTCGTGTCATGTCGTGTCTTCTTGTGTCCTGTCGTGTCTTCTCGTGTCCTGTCGTGTCTTCTCGTGTCATGTCGTGTCTTTTCGTGTCATGTCGTGTCATGTTGTGTGTTCTTGTGTCATGTGTGTTCTTGTGTCATGTCGTGTCATGTCGTGTCACGTCGAGTCTTCTCGTGTCCTGTCGTGTCTTCTCGTGTCCTGTCGTGTCTTTGGGCAGAGCTGGACCTTGTGGGCGGGGCCAGCAGGAGAAACACTGCTGCACGTACTCAGTGGTCCTGAGAACCAGGAAGTAAATGTGGATGTGAGGAACAGTTCTGCTGTACGTTGGCCACGTTTGGCTGCAGTGTCCAGTTCTGTGTCTCTGACACAGACAGACAAAAACCAGCTTTCTTCCTGGAGACCATCCACGGGCACAATGCAAACAGGAAGTGCTAACAGCTGCTTCAGCAGACTTCTGCTGGAGACTGTGTGACTGAATATGAACAAATATACAAGTTGGTTCCCACAGTTAACTGTCTCCATGGCAACATTACACTTCCTGGTTACGTCACCCGAAACATCATGTGAGATGTTGCACCAACACTTAGATCTTCTTCCACAAACATGAGCAGAGAAACAAAGAGCAACGTGTGAATGAGGTCCATTCAGAGAGAGAGAGGTAGAGCGAGGTAGAGCGAGGTGGACAGAGAACAGGAGAGAGAGAGAGAGAGAGAGAGGTAGAGCGAGGTGGACAGGGAACAGGAGAGAGAGAGAGAGAAAGGTAGAGCGAGGTGGACAGGGAACAGGAGAGAGAGAGAGGTAGAGCGAGGTGGACAGGGACCAGGAGAGAAAGAGAGGTAGAGCGAGGTGGACAGGGAACAGGAGAGAGAGAGAGAGAGAGAGAGAGGTAGAGCGAGGTGGACAGAGAACAGGAGAGAGAGAGAGGTAGAGCGAGGTGGACAGAGAACAGGAGAGAGAGAGAGAGAGAGGTAGAGCGTAGTGTCGGCTCTGTCCACACAGACAGGTGGAGACAGAGCAGCACTTCCTGCTGCACTGTGACAAATACACAGATATCAGAACAAAACTTTACAACAAAATCACACACACAACCCCAAATTTTGACAAACTCCCAGACACAGAAAAAATACAATATTTACTGGGAGAGAAAAGTGCCACTGCTGCAGATGCAGCAAGATATGTTAGTGCCTGCCACAGAAAAAGAGAAGCTGCAAACACCGGACATGATCTCCTCCACTTACCTGCACACTGATACGCACATACACACACACACACACACACACTTTCCATTTTTATTTTTATTTATTTATTTATTTATTTATTTATTTTTTTCTCTTTTCTTTTCTTC
>NC_133237.1:28559878-28577378 GCF_040436345.1 Pagrus major
TTCTACTTTTGACATGTAATTAAACATGAAAAAGGTCCTTCTAGTGTTTCTATAGGAGCTGATTAGTCCTGTATGTACCTGTATCTGTTAGAGCTCAAAGTGAGGAGAGTCTAGTTGGTCTCTGGAGAGATCCAGTGATCTGTGTGCGTACACGTGTGGTGTTTTAGCCCAAAGAAATCCTGAGAGCAGATTTATTACAGTTCTTTGCTTTAGTTTTTATATTTAACTCCAGCTGCAGTGAGAGCATCGACACAAGAACAAACTTGTTTTATAATAATAAACTTCTACTGAGAGCTGATGGTGAGATCTGATCTCTAAACGTGGCCACATTAAAGCTCCAGTAAGAATCCCATTCAGAAACATCCTCACATGTTCATATTTAAGCAGACGTCTCCACTGTAGACACATATGACGTCTCCAAACGTCACCAGATCACACTGAAGTTATCTGGACACAAAGAAAACAGCAGCCCTGCTCATCAAGAGGAGACACATTCAATGGAGTCGGTTGTTCAGTGTCATCTGTACACCACAATATGGTGGGACTGAATTATAGGCTCAGATGACTGCTGTTACATAAAGAAGATAATGGTTCATGAATCAGTGTCAATCATTTTCAACACAGCAGCAGCTCTGGTCATAAACAGCAGTTAGCAGCAGCAGTAATGAGACGTTCAGTGGACCAGTTTCATTGTCTGACTGTTGTGTTCAGTAAAAGCTGCACAGTTGATACTCAGAGAGATAAACTGATGGTTTAATACGACTGATAATAAACCTTTACTACCAGGTGTTTTCTGTGATGTCACTACATTAAATGGGTTTTAATTGTTTGTGGATCTTTGCCCTCACACAGAAGGAACGAGCTGCTCGGAGCCACATTTTCTATTATATTTGCATCTTTGTGCGTTTGTGTTCTCAGTTTTGTTTCCTTTTAGTCTCCATCTGTGTTTAGCCTCCACCCACGAGACCTTCTGGCACCGTTGACTGTGTTTGGAGGGTTTATTTACATTCCCCACCCGTTTCACACCGCTCATTTGTATTTCAGGCACAGAGGAGAAGAATACTGTTTTCATTATAACATGCCAGCAGCAAGAGAAACAAAGCAAAGGTGAGATTGACTCCCATCAAAACAATCTGATGAAAAATATAGTTTGTTGTCACAGTCAGAGAAGAGAGACTGTTGATTCTCAGGGAGAAGTCAGGTCTGGTTTCATGTTGAAGTCGTCGGTCAGGTGGATGAAATGTAAATGATTTCTGCGTGATGTCATACATGATTCAAAGTGACAGAATGATAACGCCAGTCTTCAGTCTGAGTCACATCAGTTAACACACTGTAACCACAGAGCAGCTCACAGCCCACTGTGAGTTATATACACACAGCATGAACACATCACAGATCATTTAGATACAGACTGAAAAGTAGGCAGAAAGAAAACACAATCAGTTTGAATGATGGCTCCATGCAACAAACTGCATGAATATTCAAAGCTTCCAGCAGACGACTGTTTGTAACGACTCACTGTTTGTGGGCAGATGGCAGAAAATTATTCCACATTAGCTCGAGTCAGTAACTGATTTTGAAAATGCTAAAATCTTACCAATGTTAGAAGAAGACATGAACATCATGCTGCACATGTAACAGTTTATTTCAGTCTATAACGTCAGACAGCTTCTCCAGTTTTTACTCTTCTGGGATCAGAGACAGAAGCACTGTAGGTGGAAACACGTCCTCCTCATTACATTCCCTCATCAGAGAGAAACATCCTGATTCATTTTACAGAGTGCAGTCCGCTCAGGTCTTATCATACTGAACACTGAGTTCAAAGCTCCTGACCTCTGAGTGACTTGATCCATAATTCATGTCCAGCCCACAGTGTTTGTGTCCTGCAGCAAACCTGTGGATGTCAGTGTGAAAGCCTCCAGCTAATGTTGGTGAATGTGGGAGAGGATGAGACATCACTCTGAGGAGGAGACATGGAAACATGTGGGAGTGACATGAGACAAGGTCATCTGTTCTCTCAGATCATGTGATGTACTGGCTTTACTTTTCTATAGATCAACTGTTCACCATAAACAGAGATCATCGAAACACAGAGAGAAAGAAAAAAAGAGAGGCAGGAAGTGATGGAGGTAGACACCAACCAAACAGCAGATTATAAACCACACAATGTGAGTAAAGTTGAAGTGGTCTGTGTTGATGAGCTTCTACAGATCTTATTTCTTTCTTTCCCTCAAGCTTGTGGGGTTTTAAATGGTCACAATGTTATTTAAAAAATAATAATAATGTCTTCAGGGTTCATTCAGGAGCTGGAGCTCAGCATAAACAAAGTTTTCTAGGAGAGTTAAGTTTCTGTTTAAACAGCAGCATCAAACTGGAGTCCAGTGAGTTGATCCGTCCTCCCAGTCAGCACCATGGACAGAGACAGAGCAGCAGCAGAGCACAGAGCCTGGTTCACTGTGGAGACAGAGCTCTGCAGAGCACACTGCTGCTCTCACTACATTACTGAACATCTGTCACTGTCACACAGCATCAGCAGTTATCTGTGTTACCATATAAGTCTGTTCTACTTATTTTTTTTTTGCTTTGTGAACAAAGCTACATGAGTACAGTCCAGAAATATAAATGTCACATCACTTTTTATTGAGTATTGTTTCGTTCACAGCAGGTCTGACTCTCACCACTTACTGTAAGATGTAAAAGTCTGAAAGTGAAGTTTACTGCTTGACTTTCCATCCATCAGGTCTGAGGCTGCAGCTCAGAACAGATCTGTATCGATCTGACTTGTAAATATGACACCACATTACACAGCACTCTCTCCACTCTGAGCTGTGACCTCCAGAAGTGGATCATTCACAGTAAAGTTGCAGATACTCTGTGGTACTTGTACTCTGATGCTATAATGACTCCTGGAGCTCTAGTTTCCTCTGCTGTTGGTCTCTGTCCTGAATAAAGAGCTCCTCTGTCTATTTCTAGTGACTCCATCCCAGTGGTTTCATCACAGCAGACCCGCAGCTGATTACCTGTGACTCTGCTGAGAGCGATGATTTATGACTGTTTGGCTCTTATTATGCTCTATATTAAAGCTCTCTGCTGCAACACTGCAGCTCTCAGCTGGCATCCAAACGTGTGAAAGCTTCCCTGAAGACTCTGGTCTGATAACAGTTTGCCTCTGACAGAGAGCCAAATGTCTGTAGAGCAGAGCATCACTTTCTGGTTCAGATCCAATTAAAAAGTGTTGAATTATCTCACTGCTAAGAGAAGAAGTCCTAAATACTCCGACAGAGAGAAGAAGTGAGACGATATAAGATTAATGAAAAGTTAACAGCAGTAATAAAGAAGATGTTTTTCTCTTTTCACTACCTCTCCATTACTGTATTCATTTGCTGTGAACAGAGAGCCATCAGCTGCAGTGTCTATTCATATGATCGACAGCCAGTTAAAAAGAGAACAATGGGATGTTGTTGGACTGCTGGTGTCAGTGTTGAACTGTCTGGATCAACAACAACAGATTAAGAAAAAGAAAACAGCCACTGAGGAGGTGGATCAAAGTTTAAATGATTCAAATGACAAAAATGAAAATATGGTTTCAATAAGTTGTTCTGGGACAGATGTTCTGAGTTAAGAGGAGCTTTGTCTTCATACAGAAGAAGAAATGTCTTCATATTGGATTTAATGAAGGTAAAGGATACATGTGATCCCTGATTAAACCTGTGTGTGATGTTTGGATCGGCCATATTTCCAGAACTGTGTGAACAGAAAAGCCGAGACGTCAGCTGTTCTCCTGATGATTCTCTTGTTGAGTCTCTGCAGACCTGTCAGCTCGTTCACTTCCACATATCAGATCAAATCCTCTCAACATCACCGACTGTGTTGAAATGTGTTTTCTACACTTTAAATGTGACACTTTATCTCATTCTGTCAAACGCTGACATCATCTCAGCTGAAACCATAAATATGAAGTGCAGTTTAATTTACCTTGTGTTCTGATATCTTTGATAACGATGTTTTCAGCACCCACAGATTTACATGCTCATCACAGGCCAACTGTCCTCACACTTAACTGAACTAATTGCTTCACATCATTTTCATGAATGTCACTGACTGTCAGTCCCCATCAGAGCTGACTAACAGGACAGTTGATCCCCCGTGTACTGCATCACAGGCTGCTGGCCAGGTTTGATAAATCACACTTTACTGTGGCCGCTCTGTAAACATGACAGAGCAATCTGAGCTGTTGTTCACTGTGTTGTTAGCATAGCTAAGCTGACAGAGCAAACTGTGTACACTGGTAGGAATAATGTGTGTGTTTTTAAATTAGATGAAGGGCTGCCTCTGATACAGCAGGTGTCCTTATCCAACATTTACTGATGATAATTACTCCAGACCTCAGAGAGGCTTCCTGTAAATGTACAAACACTCACTGCATCAGAATAAAGTTACAGTATTAGTAGTGTGACACACACACACACACACACACACACACACACACACACACACACACACACACACACACACACACACACACACACACACACACACACACACACACACGAGTCATCTTCCCTGATCCATCCTGTCTGTCTCGTTCACATCCTGTGAGACCTTGTCAATAACTGGACCATCATAAATGATCATCTGTCCTCTCTGAGGATGAGGAGAAGAGCTGCACACATGCACCCTCACATCTCATTAACATCAGAGCTGCTCGTGTCTGAACTGCATTTTAAGATCCATGTGTAGTTTCAGGATGGAGCAGATCAGAAGACAGAGAGACAAAGAAACAATCAGACACCAGGTCTGAACTGAACCATCTGATAACCACGACAAAGAAGCTCCATTACAAATAACCAGAAGGTCAAAACTATGAGAGTTCAATCAAAGGTCTGAGAGTCGTCTTAAATTTGGATGAAGGGACAAAGGTGGAAGGTTTACTTCAGTCCAGCTGCTGAAAACAGAGCAGGTCTATTCCCAGTCATGTCCATTAAGAGGAACAACAAGAGTGAGTAGTGTCGGTGGAAACATGGAGAATGTTACTTCTAACAGAGAAGCTGAATACTTCACACAGAAAATGAAAGTATGTGTGAGTGACAAAGAGACTAACGAGAGGGAGAGAAAGTGGGAGGACAGAGAGAGAAAAGCAGATTTCATACAAATCTCAGTGCTGACTCAGCGCTGACAAAGAAAATCTGTGAAACTTGTGAGGACAGTGAGCAGAAGAGAAACTTTTAAATCCAACAGTGAGTCAAAATGATCAGTTCAAACTCCCTGATACATGTCTTGAGTGTTCAGTCAGTAAATGTCTTCACCTGTGACCCAGAATGCATTGCTGTACATGGGCTGAATTGGGTCAGACCAAAACTGCTGTGTGTGTCCTCACACATCCTTCTTCAAACACTGTGGTTGACTTTTAAGTGATTTACAACACAGCCAGTTAAGTCTGAGCTGAATCCAGTTCAAACACAGTCAATAGAAGACAAAAACCCTGACTGATGGAGCACCTCTTCCTCCTCCATCTCCTCCTCCTCCTCCTCCAATGGTTTGTGTGTTTGTTTTCTAGTGGAACTTTAAGTGATTATAAGTTATTGTACTGTTGAAAACATCTCGTTCATTGACAAACGATGAGCTTTGATTCAACTCTGCTGATCTCAGACCTGCTGTAGACACTTTGTGGTAGAGATGGGATTTATGGCTCTTTGAGGGGAGCCGGATCTTGGTGAGCCGTTCCCTTCAAAGAGCCGTTCAAAAAACTGGCTCATTTGACTGATTTTTATATTTATTAAGTTTTAAGAAGCCAGCCTGGTGGTAACTCATTTTATCTTGGAGATAATCACTGGGAGGTATGATGGGGTGAGATTTGGAACAAAATAATACAAAATTAGATATCCCACCAATATCTGAGTTTGAATTATTCTGAAATATTGAATATCACGACACACGACAGACTGACTGTCCTCCTCCTAATTAAGACCGCTGCAGCTGCTCTGCTCTCTGAGGCAGGGGCAGTCACGTGTTTCTGTTTTTTTTTTTTTGTTTTTTTTTTTAACGCAAAGGCAGCATGCACAACTCAGGTGGCGTCATGCTACATTTGCATATCTAATAAGCACCGTGCAGCTGGGCTGCGCTCCTCCCCATGTAACTTTTTTTTCCCTCCTGTTCTCTGTCCCACTCAGGGAAGGAGCAAAGGAGGAGCTTTTGTGTGCATCTGCGTGAAACACACAGTGATATAAAAAAAAAAAAAGAACGGTTCCCAGCTGCGACTCGGTTCCCATCGTTCATGTTAACGAGCCGTTCAAAAGAATCGGTTTGTTCGTGAACGTCACAACACTACTTTGTGGGGAAGGCAGCACTGAGACGATGTTTTCAAACAGCTGCACCAGCACAGAGGAATAATCATCATCAATGGTAATTTATCATAATTCATTCAACAATATCAATTTGATGTTTCTGTTGTTTAACCAGCAGAGCTAAAGACTAAACTGAGCTGTGGAGAGCTTCTTCCATTGTTCCTTATATATCACAGGAAAGAAGAAATGGACGTGTGAGACTGATGACTGCAGATGAATGTGGCAGGAGTTGGTGTGTAGAGGGAACCTTTCTTGTTCTGCAATATCAGATGTAGACTGAATAAAAAGGGTACAAACTTGTGACTAATCTTGTCATGGGATTCAAAATAGTTCAGTGAGAGGTGAGGAAGACTGAACAAAGGAGCAGGTGGTAGAAGAAAAGAATAAATGGAGAAAAGGCTGAGATAAAGATGACAAAACACTGTTTATCAATAAAAGCCTAGAAATGATCTCTCGTTTTCCAGAATTGCACCAATTAAGACTAAAAGGCAAATCATCAAAAGCCCAATGGCACAAACCCCTTTTATAAAAGACTGAAATAAAAGAAAATGAAAAGAAAAGATGAATTACTTTGATTCATGATGATGATCTTCACACCTGGAGGCGTTAAATAAATGTAGTCATCAGTGAGACTTCTGAACATATTCAGTCAAATATGAGCGAACAGCTGTGATGGATCCTGTTTTAAACTCTCTAATCTGCTGCAGCAGACAGCAGGACAGAGACAATGACACGACTGTCCTGTTTGAAGGACAGAAGATGGAGGTCAGTCTGTGTGTGGTTGCTCTGTCTGTGGAGTCTGGTGGAGAAGAGACAGAGAGAGCTGAGCTCCAACCACTGACAGGACACAAGAGAGCAGCTGCAGCCCTCTGGCTCTGACAGAAGACAGGCTGGGAGGGAGGACAGGTCTCCAGCTTTGGATCAGCTGCAGGAGAACATGGAAACATGTGAGAGGACAGGACCGAGGACTGGACGCTGAGGGGACACACATCATCCCTCTGGGTTACCAAGAGGACAAACACTGACTTCACAGAGTCACACAGTTCACATCATGTGAGGATGTGGTCTTCATTTAGACTGAGGACTGCAGGGTTCTGGTCCACATTAGACACATTTACATAGAACTGAGTTGTTATTTTAGAAGGAATTAAGTGTGAACTTCAAACACCTCAGTGTGATCACACACGACACACACTCTGGTTCTCCTGATAGAAGTACAAGTCAATCTGATTTCTATTATCAGCTGATTTAATGATCATTTTCTCCATTCTGAGCGTCATCAGCTCACCATCTGCTGGGCCACAGTGTTCATGAGCTCAGCAGACGTGTTGTGATCTAATAGGATCAGACAGGTGTGAGACACACAGGATAAAACACTGCTCTGCTCCACTGAGGGTAGCTGGTCTGGAAACAGTCCACAGATACCTGCTGTGTGGATGTCATGAGCACTAACAGAGACACACAGACATGTGCAGTAGTTCTTGTCCATCTTGTCTTCAAGGTTAAAATCAAAGTTAATTCATGACCTCAGAAAACACATGAACATGAACAAGGATTCCTAAAATGCTCTGAATGAGATCATAAGATGTCTCTCCCTCCCTCCTCCTGACCCCATCTCCCTTCTCATCCCAGTTTATTCAACATTAATACACACTAATGCAAATACAGCATGAAGCAGAGATGCTCATATTGTTCTCTCAGTCTGCTCACACTCCTACACACTGTCCTCACTGCTGCTCTGTCTCCATCAAATCAGTCCACGTCACTTTGTTCCTCCTAAAATAACTTTGATAATTAATTTGTGTACAATGATTTGTCACCACACTAACACACTGGTTGTATGAGGAGTGGTGTGTGAGTGTTGTGTAAGGAGTGTGTGAAGTGTGGAGGCGAGCGTCACAATGACTGACGTCTCCTCTCTGCTTGGTTCCACTCAGCTGCCTGTCACTAGCCATGTTTCCATCCAAAGTGATTCGCATTACTGGGCAATGCGCATTAAAAGAAATTCGAATCATGTGTGTTTCCATCAAAAGAACGGACTTTGGTGAAAACTACAAATTCGCGCGAGTTTTCTAAGTCACGCGAGATTTTCCGCGGGTTGGCATGGCAACCAGCCTGTAAACATTCCGTCGTCTTCCTGCCGGTGTTTTGATGTGGTGTTTTAATGGTTTACAATGGAGAGAGGACTTCAGTCATTAATTACATTAATTACACTGAAATATTTAAACTTTGTTTTCGACCCCGAGCCACTTCGGCTCAGCATCCGTTTTTCTGCCATGTACTTTTGTTTGAGGCTTTTCCACTTGTTTCTGCAGGCCGTCCATGGTTTATCGAACCCCAATTGAAGCATTTCCCCACACAGTTCTTGATATATGGTGGCGTTTCTTTGGTGTTTGCTGTCCAGGATCGCTATGATGTTTTTTTCTTTTACCAGTCTTAACAAACTTAGTACCTCATCCTCCGTCCACAGAAATCTTGTATCCGCCATGTTGTTTGTTGTCTTCTGAGTGACCCGCAAACACCGGAAGCAGTCGGGGTGAAAGTGCGCTACGTCACTCTTGATTCGCATACAGCTGTTTCCATCCCATTCGAATCAACCAAAACCCGGCCATAGCGAGCGTATTTCATTTTGTGCGAATCAGGGGATTTTAATGCGAATCACGGCGTTTCCATCACCATTTTCCCGATGCGATACATCTAGATGCGCATCTAAACAGCTGATGGAAACGCACCTACTGACTCTTCATTACAAAGTGTCGGAGGTCACAGATCTATTTACTGAAGCTGAGCTTTAACAGTCCACATTATGACAAACAGGGAGAGCTGTACAACAGATGAAGAAGAGAGTCAACAATCTGAGAAAGCAGCGAGTTATCGCTCTGATTCTTCAAACTTCCCTAAACTGAACAAGTCAACAGGCCGAGTGATGAAACTCTGTCTCACTTGAATCTGTGTCCTTGAAAAGGTTACATTAGGAGCTTTGAGTGAATGTGAGAGGACTTATTGTGGACTGACAGGGACACAAAAACACTTGACATTCATTTCTACCTGCAGCCAGCCGACAAACACTCCTCAGAGGGCCTCTTCACCTCGCTCTGACAAAGAGATGCAGCCCAGTTCAGCCTCTGTACAACTCTGAAGAACAAATGATTTGAACACTGCTGTGATGGAGGTCCACTCAACTGATCTGTTCAAGGTCTGTATCTACTGTGTGGAGTGGAGTATTTTCAAGCTTGCTGTCTTACCTTTATCTACACTTTAGTGTTGACACAGTTGATGGTTCCTTATCTGGTTGATACCTAGTTGAAGTTTATGTCTTTAGATGTGTTTTAGCTTCAGCTGCTGCTTTCCTGACAAAATACAGTGTGACACATTTTATTAAATAAAGGTTGTTTCAGCTTTAGGAGTAAAAATACTGGACTGTGTCTTTGCTAGTCTGAGTGACACGACAGTCAGCCTCCAGTTATATAGTCCAGCTATAAAGTCATCTGAGCCACTGAAGGAAAGTGGTGGAGCAGTGGTGTTACTGCTGCCACTGTACAGAGGAAAGCCCTGTAAGGGTGAATGGGCTCGTCATGGCTGAGCATTAGCATGCAGATTGCAGTGAGCTGAGCTGACAGGATGAGTGGCTCAGCCAATAAAGCCATGTTTGAGAGTGAAGGCTGTTCTTAACAACTTAAAGCTCTTTGGCAGCGTCAGAACTGGGTGTCAAATAATGGAAGTTAAACAGGGGAAGACAAAATGACTCAGCTCATGTGTTAATGTTTCTACTCATGTTCTCAACTGAATGTGTGTGTGCATGTGAGGGAGAGATGGTGTACAGGAAGATGAGTATGTGTGTAAATGGAGGCTAATGCAGGCCATCACACACACACACACACACACACACACACACACACACACACACACTTTCAAAAAGTATAAAGGGTCTCCATGTGGCAGTCGAAGTGTTGCCATGGTTACTGCTTGGCTGTCACAAGTTGTAAACATGAGAATCTTCCTCATCTCTACCATCACAGATCTGACTGTGACATGAAGCTAAAGAGAGCTGCACTGTAATTAATAACATTAACGACGGCTGCATCTCAGTGGAGCAGGACTCTCGTTAGTGTTATTAGTGACACCTGTGTTCTTTAAAAGACAGGTTCAGATGTGAAACAAGGCCTGTAGGAACATTCATCCACTGAAGTTACTGACAGCACAGACATCACTACTCACTTCAGTACAAACTACTAAAATAACAATTGCAGTCGTCCACTCAGTGATTCTTATCCTCTCTGTCTGTCTCTGTGTCTTCTGTTCACTGTTGTCTCTGCACTCCTTCACTGTGACCGCGCCCTGCAGCTCTGTCCTGCTGCATGCTGGGTCACACAGTGCTGTGGAAGTGCTGTGTGACCTCACAGAGCTCCCAGCAGTACAGGATGTCATTATGCAGCAGACAGGACCCAGTTCACACTCAGACCAGCAGATCTGTCCTGCTGCCAGCAACCAGAGCTGGAAGCTACAAACTACACAACGCTTTTGCTTCTGTCCTATTTTTCACACGTTGAAATTAAAGACTTTTTATACACACACAAAATAATTATCTCTCAGATTTTGAGTAAAGATGATTTAAAAAATCCATGTTAGTGAGCACTTCTTTTCCAGACAGTCTAAATCACACCTGTGCACTAATCATACTGTTTAATCAGCATCTTGATATGCCACACCTGTCAGGTGGATGGATTATCTTTGCGAAGGAGAATTGCTCACTAACACAATTTCTTTTTTTTTTTTTGTTAAAATCCTGTTGTGTGAATACAAATTTAATTTTAAACCTTTTACCTCAACTTGTGAAAAATGGGAGCAAAAACAAGTCTTGTGTTTACATTTTTGCTGAGTATTACAGTATTCATTTTTCCTGTATCAAGGATCTCAGGATGGAGGGTGTTGTATGTAAATCCCCCTGAGGCAAATTGCAGTTGGTGATATCTGGGTATATAAATAAAATGACCTGACTTGGAGCCATTGGCTCTGAGTAAAAACAAGTATCTCTCTCCAGTGTTTCAGCCTGAGGGTCTCTGTATAAATTATGACCCTCCAGTATCTACTGCAGTCTGAGAACACAAAGCCTCACCTGTCAGCTACAACACAAGGCAACACTCTGGTGGTAACAAGGCTAACAGGTATCTGCTGCTGTAAGAGGAACTGAGAGAGCTAACAAGCTAATCCAAACAATGAAGAATCAACATGATCACACTCAGACACCTGAAACATACCTGATACTTGCTCCCACTTTAAACCCTGTTGTATTTTCTTCAAGCTTCCTCCAACCAGTTTCAGAGAGACCTTTTCTTCCTCACCATCAGGATTCTTCTTGGTTGTTTGTACCGAACAACAGAGACAAGCCATCTCTCTCTCTGTAGAAGTTATTGGCTGAACTCATCATGAAATCCAACCCAACTCAACTCAACCCAATTCAGATCTGTGTTTTAAGAATTCAATTAATTTCCCTCCCAGTGTGAAGGTGATTTTTATCAAGTAGCAACACAAAATGTTATTTTAAATGTCATATGAAGAGTTTAAAGTACACTCGACTCACAAAACAGTAAAGTCTTGTTTCCACAGCAGAAACAGCACAGGTGTAATTAATAACATCACTAACGACTGCAGCCCATTCAGCTGAGTCAGGTCCTGCTGTAGTGCTGACTGACACTCACTGGAACTGAGCCATCGCTGACTCAATGAGTCACACCTGAGCTTTTTCTGCTTTGACATAGAAATGTGAAAACTGGAACTTATTTAGACATTTTGTTTTTAAATCATGGAGCTGTTGTTGGCAGATCTGAGATGATTCAGATTCAAACCAAATTATTAAACATCTACTAAAATCTGCTCTAACAGATGTTGAATCTACAGCCTTTATCGTACATATAATTATTTAAAAGTCAATTTAATCAAAAAGAGCGCAGCCACACGTCGGGATTCTTATCAATATTAATTAGATACACACTGTTAATTGGAAAGCACACAAGACTGGCAACAAATCCCACAGCAGGGAGTGAGCTGGCAGTCAGTGAAGCACACAGGTGTCCAGCAGCACTGTGGAGCTCACAGCAGGGAGGTGGAAATAATGCCTCGATGCATGAACGAGTCCAGTGGTGGCCGACGTTTCTCTGCTGTGCAGTCGTCACTGTGAGGATTAATGCTGCTCAACAGAGCTGTCTGGACAAGAGCAGCACTTGCATGTTTTTCCAGAGAGGAAGAGGAAGAGGGGGAAGAGGAGGAGGAGGAGGAAGAGGAGGATAGGAAGGAATTTGTATCAGTTCATATCTCATTTCATATACTAACGGACTCAGTGTGGTTTACATGAAACAGCAGACCACAAAAAGGATTAAACATAGCTGACATCAAATATTTATCAATCCCCGACTCATCCACTAAAACTCAACAACACACACTCAGAAGAAGCTGGTCGAAAACAGAGGAGAGCAGCAGCAGTTTAATCTTTCTATTAAATGAGGTCCACACTGGGGCACATCTGAGGTCATCTGGCTGCTGCTCCAGAGACTGCAGCATTAAAGGTAAAAGAAGCTTCCCCAGACTTCACTTTAATCCTTGAAACAGGCCTGTGTGAGATGACCTGAGAGACTCAGAGGCTCATAAGCACTGAGCAGGTCTGAGAGGTGTTGTGGAGCGAGAGCATTTAGTGCTTTGAAAACAAGAAGCAGAGCCTTGGAGTCAATACTGGAGTCTTATAGAGCAGATAAAGTGATCAGAGAGCTGCTGTTACACACTCTAACCCGAACACATGGGACATCCTGCAGGAAGAGAAGCTGTGAGACACTCGCTGTCAGCACATCCACATATGGAGCAAAAGGATCAAACCTGTTTTACAAACTCAACAAACCAAATGTTCATTATCACTGGAGTGGCAGGTTTGTTCAAGAGGCTCCTGACCTCAAATGGTTGCAGGTTCAATTCCTGCTCGTGTTCAGACATTGCCAGACTACTCTTTAGTCTCTACAGTCAGTGTTTCTCAGAGGCAGCAGAGAGCCCTCCTGCACTCAGGACAACATCGATCTCCAGAGAAACTACAACAAGTTGTCAGATGAGATATTTTTGTCTCAAATAAAACACATGCTGTAAAATAGCAGGAGAGCAGTTTTATCACAGAAGAAGAAATGAAAACAGCTTTGATGCGTCCAGACTGCTGAGAGTCTCCTCTGTGCTGGTAAACCAATAACCTGATACATAATCCACTTCTCTGAGACTCTCCACCTCTTTAGAAACAATGTCACAGTCCCTCTCTCCTCCACACACACTGACAGAGGATTCAGAGGGAGCACTTATTGTAGCTACAAATAGTAGAAACAGAGATGTTCATTTTTTTAAATGGCCTCAGATTGCTGGTGGCTAAACTCATTATAAAGTTAGCTAGCGAGCAGCTATGGTACTTTACAGAAGTGAACTGATGAACGAGTCATGAATTGATCCCTTCTATCAAACAGCTGTAGAGAATCAACTTATTACAAATCAGTCTAATCACAAGGTTCATTACTGCAGACCTGCAGCTTCATTCAGTATTGAGGTGAACTATACTGCTACTATACTACTATATGAATATGCAGGAGTTTTTCAGCCAGTGTGTCTAAATATTGGACACGTGATGAAGTCCAGAGGTCTTGTTGTTCTCGCTGGAACTGAAGTGTAAAAGCTCATTGAGCAGCTCTAAATACATGTAATCCAACAGAGCCCCGGGGTGGCAGCATTAGAGAGATGAAACAGACCCTGAATGAAGCGTTAGAACAAGACTGACTGCACTTAATGAAACACTAATGAGTGCACAGACAATGAATTTATTCCTAAATAATACTGAAGAGGCAGGACGACTGTGGGCTGTTTGTACTGAGCAGAGTTAGTATTATTATAATCTCATGAAGTCATTTCTTGAACGCTGAAGAGAAAATGTGTTTTACAAAGGATCATTTGTGATGTGACTGTGACCTCATCACTTCCTGTACGCACACACATTAAAACATATGAAAGTGACAAACACACGTTTGACTTATTATCATCTCATAAACACGTAGAGGAACCTTTTCTTTGCTACACAGCTGTTAAGGTCCATTTGTAGGCTAACTGGTAATCAGCATCAATGACCTGACAGAGAAACTGGGAGCAGGTTTTATTCTGTGTGCACATTGTTTGAGTTTATATGAGCTGAAAAAGGTTAACGACACCTGAATTTTAAACAGTTCTTGTGAATAAATTGGTTTTGCTGCAGGAGGAGACAGATGAACTGTCGTGACTGAATAAAAATGAAAAAGTCTTTCATGAAACAACAATTTAGATTCTTTCACTCTCAACATCTTTCCTTTCCTTTCCTTTCCTTTCCTTTCCTTTCCTTTCTTCTCCCGATGTTTCTTTCATTAAGTTTAAACAGTTTCCACCTCAATATTTTTGCACATGAGCATTTTCTGCTTTGAAGCTTTTGTTCAACAAAAATATTGTTAAAATCAATTTTAGATGTTATTGTTCTTTGTTTTTGTTCTTCTGTTCATTCAGCTCTTTTCTTCCTCCTACCTTTTTTCCTTCCTGCTCTGGGCCATAAAGAAGGTGGATTCAGCGTCTTTCAGAAGGTTGGAGAGAGAACAGAGTCTGTGTGACTAACACTGTGCTGAACCTAATGAGTATCTGAAAAGGGAAATGTTGCTGTTGTATCTGCTCTGGACTGAAAAATGCTGAGGCTGTTAGTCTTTTGCTTCAGTGCAGCCAACAGAAGATCCTCACACCTCTCAGATCCTCTGATTTGAGAGAAAGTTTGACGAACATAAAATGTTTGAGTGAGAATTGAAAAGAACATCTTCAAGGTGAATCCAGAAAAATTCAAACAGTAAAGTTTGAAGGAGTCCAGTGTGCAGATCCTAATGGGACATAAACTGTTATTTTACTGCAGTATGTAGAAACGTTCTGTAAAATCTTCTGCTTTATTCTCTGACACTCTTTTCTTGTTGATAATGTGAGAAATCTCACACTGTGATCTGATGTAGGATTTGATGTCATTATGCAAAGGAGACTGAATAATGATCGGAATCACATTAGGAGGAAAACTGTTGAACTGGATCAGATCCTCACTGATCTCCCCATGCACGTTTCCCTTCACAGCCGTCACCATGTTAATGAGTGGAGTGGGCTGTGTAGCTGTTATCTGAGTGGATCACACTTTCTTCATACGGCCACTTTCTAGCACCCAAACACACACAGAGTATCTGCTGCTCTTTGTCTGTTCACCCCTTTTCCCTGATGTTTGTTTGCCAACAGAAAAGCAGCATGAAATTATTCAGAGTGGAGCCACTGAATCAGTCCATTTGTCAGAATTACTGTCTGAAAGGCTGAAGAGGGAACGGCTGTATGTACTCAGAGACCTACACTTATGTGTGAAACCAACAGAGCTCGATGTACTGACTCAGAGATAAACGTGTTCCTGCAGACAAACATCAGTTTGACTGAATATGTTCCTGTATGTGTCTGAGTGCAGAGTTAGGAATCATCAGTGAATGAAAAGAGACACAAAGTGGACAAACCTGCTGCTGCTGCTTGTGTCTCACCTTTGGGACAGATTATGTCTCTTTGCTCCCTCACTGTTCCCATCCTGTCCTCTCCTGCTGTGACAGGCTGCTCCTTGTCCTTGGCCGTGGCTACAGGCTGTTAATGCCAGTCAGCTGCTTCAGTGGTGTGAATCTTAAAGCCAGCCAGCTGAGTAACCTCTGGCAATGACTCAGTGTGTGTGTGTGTGTTTGTGTCTGTGTGTGTGTGTGTGTGTGTGCTCTGTGATACAAGTCCTGCTGCTCAGCTGACAAAGCTCCAGCATCACGTCCAGCGCTCACCCCACCAGGTAGCTCAGGGAAGACTAAGCCCTGACATCACCTTCACTGTGAGACAGCTGTGGCTCAACAGCTGTCTCAGTCTCCCAGTGGCCAACAAAAGCAACTGCAGAGCCAGAACAGAGTGAAGCACAGTGAGTCTCCACTGCACTCGCTGTCCTCATCGATTCTCTTGAACTCTTACTGAGAACTAAATGAAGCCGACAGCGAGACCATAAAACCCAACTGTCTTTACTCTTATTTTGTCATTACAATATTATAGGTCAACAACTGAGTAACAATACAAACAAATGAAATCTTTTCTATGTGTACTGACCAAGTCCCCCCGTCTATCTGTAAACATGGATGAAGGAAACAATGGAGAAAATCAATAAATGCATCATATCTGTGATTACTGGCTGTTCTGCTTTTCTCTCCTGGCCTCCTGCCTGCTGTGTCTCTCTTAACCTCTCTGTGCATCACATCCACTCCTGAAGCCTCTCCTGACACTGTGGCCAAAGCCACAACACAGCCAGCACGACCCTTATCATCACAACAGCAGAGCCTGTCCACATGTGTGGCACAGCACCAGCACCACCACGTGATGTAGGTGGACACTGGAAACACTGGAGACATGCAGCTTCAGAAGTGCTGCTGGAAAAAGCTTTGGCTACTTTTGTTGTTGTGTATTTTTTGTGTTGTAATCTGTGCAGACGTCACAAACAAAGAAGACAAAGAGGTGAAGCTCCTCTTTACTTCAACACGAGGACACTGATTCACTTCCTGTCCTCAGTGCTGCTGAACTGTACAGGCTGTTTAAATCAGCGGTCAAACAGCTTTATTCAGCAGACAAATCAGAGCCGTAGTAGAGCCGTCTGTAGCAGTTAGTGTGAAGAGTCCTACAGCAGCTCACAGGAAATGAAGTGAGGCTGGACTGTGGAGGAGAAATAAGAGAGCCTGGAGGAGTTCAGCTGTTTGTTCAAGATGCTTCAGCTCCACTAGTTTATAATAAGGTCAAAGGTCAGTCTGGAGGGCAGCGACCCTTCAACAGGAGAGACTCATGAAGCCATTAGATAGCCATTAATACACATCCCTTCACATATTCAGACTGTGATGTGCAGTTTGAGGAGACAAAGTCTGGAAAAGGCTTCAGCTTCACTGCTGTCAGGTGTTAAAGTGCTTCAAGGTGACTCAGTGCCACAAACCTGTTTTCACTTTGCAGTCTGATTCTTATTAAAGCAGCACTTTGGAAAAATCAACACATAACACCGACACCAGCAGCTCTTTCATAAACAGCTATTATGTCTGACA
>NC_133237.1:28942378-28947378 GCF_040436345.1 Pagrus major
GTCTGTGTGATCACTGTGATCAATCAGTGTGATCAGTCTGTGATCAATCAGTGTGATCAGTCTGTGTGATCAGTCTGTGTGATCAGTGTGATCAATCAGTGTGATCAGTCATTTGAATCTCAGAATCAAAGATCACTGTGTGGACTGACTGCAGATTAGTTTGATCAATATATAATCAATGACACAGATGTGTTCATCGTTCCAGTAAACAAAGAAATAAAAAATCAAATATTTTCCTCCGTCAACGTTGAAGTAGATCATCGGGAGCTTTAAAATAAATTCATACTCTCACCTGAACTCACCTGAACTCACCTGAACTCATCTGAACTCACCTGAACTCACCTGAACTCACCTGAACTCATCTGAACTCACCTGAACTCACCTGAACTCATCTGAACTCACCTGAACTCATCTGAACTCACCTGAACTCACCTGAACTCACCTGAACTCACCTGAACTCATCTGAACTCACCTGAACTCACCTGAACTCACCTGAACTCACCTGAACTGAGCGTCTATGTTTGAACTGAAGCCTGTTCAGTGTTAAAGTAAGGTGATGTCACAGGTGATGTCAGCAGCAGGATGGTTCTGGATGCAGCTGTTTCAACATCTTTGCCTGCCCCCCCCCCTCCCCCCCCCCCCCTCCCAGGTGACGGTGGGAGGAGTCTGCAGGATGCGAGCATGGCGCCTCCGCTGCCCCCTGTTGGTACAGAGGTGTTCAGACGCTTCACGCCGGCCTCGCTGGAGGAGATCGAACAACGTCACGAAGCCGAGGAGAAGGAGCAGCAGAGGAGGAAGGAGAGGAACATTGAGGTATTGATAACTCATCAACATATTGATCACCTATTAGCTGTCAATAACGGGAAGTCATTGATTGGCTGTCTCTCTGATAAGTTGGCTCTGATTGGCAGATAGCGGAGGAGAATCTTCCTAAACCAGCCAGTGACCTGGAGGCTGGCAAGCCCCTCCCATTCATCTATGGAGACCCGCCCCCTGAGCTTCTCAACACCCCATTGGAGGAGCTGGATCCCTTCTACCAATCACACAAGGTTTGTCTGTGTTTGATAAAAGATCTTCCCTGTGTGGCACGACGACTGATCAATAATGTGATCAATAATAACCCTAACCCATTATGTATTATGATGGCTCTCTGAGTGAGGACAGACCTGTCTGTCTCTCTGACCTGTCTGTCTCTGACCTGTCTTTCTCTTACCTGTCTGTCTCTCTGACCTGTCTTTCTCTTACCTGTCTGTCTCTCTGACCTGTCTGTCTCTGACCTGTCTTTCTCTTACCTGTCTGTCTCTCTGACCTGTCTTTCTCTGACCTGTCTGTCCCTCCTACCTACCTGTCTGTCTGACCTGTCTGTCTCTCCTACCTGTCTGTCTGACCTGTCTGTCTCTCTGCAGACCTTCATCGTGCTCAGTAAAGGAAACGTCATCTACAGGTTTAATGCTGAGCCGGCTTGTTACCTGCTGACGCCGTTCAACCCACTGAGGACCGTCGCCATAAAGATCCTCATTCACTCATATCCTTTATGATGTCACACTGTTCTCCTCCCTGACTGGTCAGTGATGAGAAACTCTTTAGATGCAGAATGACTGATATTTATCTCATTGCTCATTGAACTCTCAGCAGAAGACGTTTTTTGTTCCTTAAAACCAAAACTTTATTCAGTTTGTTCATCATGGTAACGATTCTGACCAACTGTGCCGTCATGACGATGAGTGATCCTCCATCGTGGAGCAAGACTGTGGAGTGAGTCAGCACACACACACACACACACACACACACACACACGCGCGCACACACACGCACACACACACACTTTCTGATTTTTTTCTGTTTTATTGAGTATGTGTGAGTTTTTTTGTGTTGTTGAACAGATACGTGTTTACGTTCATCTACACGTTTGAGGCGACCATCAAGGTTCTGTCCAGAGGATTCTGTGTTGGAGAGTTCACCTTCCTCAAAGACCCCTGGAACTGGCTCGACTTCATGGTCATCAGCATGGCGTAAGACTCAAAAACACACCTGAGATCAACCTATTCATAAACAATAATACACAAACATTATTATTAGGGCTGTCAATCGATTAAAATATTTAATCGTGATTAATCCCATGATTGTCCATAATTAATTAATCGCACTTTTTTTATCTGTTCTTAATAAACCTTAAAGGCATTTTTAAGCAAGTTTTTTATACCCTTATCAACATGGGAGTGGACAAACATGCTTCATGCAAATTTATGTTTATTTAATATTGCAACAATCCAAAAACAATGACAAATGCTGTCCAGAATATATCCAGAATAACCTCAACGGTACTGCATGCTCAAAAAAAATGCTGAAAGCACAACATGGCAAACTCAAACCCAAGCCCAACTTTGACAGCCCCTTATAATTATTTAATTTCTGCTTTGTCTTCTTCATGTTAATGGTGATGATGATGATGACGATGGTGGTGGTGATGATTGTGCTGATGATGATGATGATGGTGATGGTGGTGATGATTGTGCTGCTGCTGCTGATGATGATGATGGTGATGATGATGATCTGTGTTTCAGATACCTGACAGAGTTTGTAGATTTGGGGAATCTTTCTGTGTTGAGGACGTTCAGAGTTCTTCGAGCTCTTAAGACCATCACAGTCATCCCTGGTCAGTGTGTGTGTGTGTGTGTGTGTGTGTGTGTGTGTGTTTGTGTGTTCCATGTTAAGGTGGATTTAAACCCTTTAATCCACCTTAACATGGTCTGGAGGCTTTGTTCTGTGGAGAATCAGCTGAGGATTTGTTTCTACGTCGATGACTTGATGTTTAATATTCTGATTGGTTGCTCAGTTTTACACCCCACCCCTCTCCTTAGGTCTGAAGACGATTGTCGGAGCTCTCATCCAATCAGTAAAGAAGCTGGCTGATGTCATGATCCTGACAGTGTTTTGCCTCAGTGTCTTCGCTCTGATTGGTCTGCAGCTCTTCATGGGTAACCTGCGTCAAAAATGTGTCCTGATACCGCCAATGTTGCTTAGCAACCAGACATCCGATACTGGTTACCATGGAAACTACACCTATGCCAACAACACCTACACCAACAACACCTATGGCAACAACACCGATGGCAACAATACAGGAAGCAGTGACTTTGATTACTACGAGCACATCAACAACCCAGGTATGATGAAGGTGGTGATGTAGTTGAAGTATGTGAGTGTAAAAGTAATCAAAGATCTTCAAACAAAAAATGGGAGTCGTAGTTGATTCTTGCTTAACCTTTGAAGTTTTATAAGATCGTTTCTGATGTTGTTCATCTTTTGTTGAATATGAAGAGGAAAAAAAAAACATTGCTACACTGTAACTCTATTATACAACTGTCTGTCTGTCACCTGTCTCACCTCTCTGATAGAGAACTACTACTACCTGCCTGATCAGCTCGATGCTCTGCTGTGTGGGAACAGCTCTGATGCTGGGTATGTTCACGACTGCCTCGAATGAATATATTATCTTAATCATGATGTCATCAATAATAACACTGATAATGATGATGATGTGTTCAGGGTCTGTCCAGAAGGTTACGTCTGTCTGAAGGCCGGAAGAAACCCAAACTATGGCTACACCAGCTACGACTCATTTGGTTGGGCGTTCCTGGCTCTCTTCAGACTGATGACTCAGGACTTCTGGGAAAACCTCTTCCAGCTGGTCAGTAACGACTGGTCCCAGTGCTCTGACTGGTCCCAGTGCACTGACTGGTCCCAGTACACTGGTCCCAGTGCACTGACTGGTCTTGACTTTGATTCAGGACAGTTTCAGCAGGTTCAGCATTGCCTGTTAGAGTTGGAGTGATTGACAAGGCGACAGCCAATTAGAGGATCACATGAGCAGCTTAATGTAAAAAACAGGTAGAAAGGTAAAAAAAAATAAAAACTGAATCAAGAACATATTTTTCTGAAAAGTAACTATTGACAGTTTGTTTGTCCTCTGTATCACTCACCTGTCTGTCTCTCACCTGTCTGTGTGCAGACGCTGCGAGCAGCAGGTAAAACCTACATGATCTTCTTCGTGGTCGTCATCTTCCTCGGCTCGTTCTACCTCATTAACCTCATCCTGGCTGTGGTTGCCATGGCGTACGCTGAGCAGAACGAGGCTACCATCGCTGAGGCCAAACAGAAGGAGGAGGAGTACGCTCAGATCCTGGAGACGCTGAAGAAGAGAGAGGAGGAGGTCCGCTCTGACAAACCACACACAAACAATATTTAATCAGTTAAACACACACAGCTGAACATTTATTCTTGTTGTTAGTGCAGCAGGCAGCCTGCAGGGCGGCGCTCTTAGAGAAACAAGATCCAGAACTACAGAGCCAAGAGCAAGAACACACCACCATGGAAGGTACACACACACAAACACACACACTCACAAACAAACACACACACACACACACACACACACACTCACAAACAAACACACACACACACACACACACACACACAAACACTCACACTCACACCTACACACACACACACACACACACTCACACACACACTCCCACACACACACACACTCCCAAACACACACTCACAAACAAACACACACACACTCACACACACACACACTCACACACACACACACACACACACACACACTCCCACACACACACACATTCACAAACAACACACACACACACACACACACACACACACACACACACACTCACACACACAGGAGAAGATTCTTCTCTGTAAGAGACATTCAGCAGGACATAGTCTCATGTCCTAGTGGGGGCGCTGCAGAGCTGAGGTGGAGACAAAGACACTACAGACACTTCATCTTCTCACTGACCTGCTGTGTGTTTCAGATTTTGAGGATGAGCAGAGGCCGTGTCCTCCATGTTGGTACGCCTTTGCCAACATCTTCCTGAAGTGGGACTGTTGTGGCTGTTGGCGATGGCTCAAACAGTGTCTCTACACCATCGTCATGGATCCAATCATCGACCTCGGCATCACCATCTGCA
>NC_133237.1:28952378-29034878 GCF_040436345.1 Pagrus major
CAGGAGAACCTGTTTCTCCATTGTAGAACACAACTACTTTGAGACCTTCATCATTTTCATGATCCTGCTAAGCAGTGGAGCTCTGGTAAACATTATGGCATGTTATTATAGATCATTTATTGATCCACGATCAGTTTTTAACTCAAAGTGTTGAAATATTGTGATTGGCTTCCTTTTTTTGTTCTTTTTCTTGCGGAGCATGTTTTAATATTATTTAAAATACTCCATAAGTCTGACTGCTGATCAGTGCTCCTGGATACTGGTTGGTTTGTTTGATATGATCATGTGACTGAAGAGCTCAGACCTGATTGGTTCTCAGGAATGTGTACTGTGTGTGTGTACTAACCAGTGAAGACACCATGGCTGACAGCAGCGCTGACACTCTCTACTACTAACATGGCCGCCGCACATTACACAGGTGAGATTATCTTGAACACTGCATCGTAACGTTTACTAACACAAAACATTAACATGACATAATATCATCACATAACATAAAAACATAACAGGACGAAAAAACACATCACCTGAATAACGTAGACGTGAACAGATGTCAGATGTTGTTTTGCTTTGTCTGCATGTGAAATGCCTTCACGCTGAGATCCTGTGATGTGTGACACACCTGTCCAGGTGTTGATGTTAGTGTGTATGTGAACAGGCATTTGAGGACATCTACCTGGAGCAGCGTCGGGCCATAAAGACGATTCTGGAGTATGCAGACCAGGTGTTCACCTACGTGTTTGTGGTGGAGATGGCGCTCAAGTGGGTCGCCTACGGATTCAAGACGTACTTCAGCAATGCCTGGTGCTGGCTCGACTTCCTCATCGTAGACGTAAGACCAATCATACCTGCAGGAGCATGTAACCATAGCAACAGCAGTGATGCTGGGAGGATGAAACAGATTACAGCCTGTCTCTTCAGGGGTGTGATGTCATCAGCAAGTGTGCTGTGTCTTACAGGTGTCTCTGGTGTCTCTGACAGCAAACATCCTGGGATACTCTGAATTGGGAGCCATCAAGTCTCTGAGGACTCTGAGAGCTCTGAGGCCCCTGAGGGCCCTGTCTCGCTTCGAGGGCATGAGGGTGAGACATGCAGCTTCATCAGTAGGTTACCTGTCACTGATGGTCCTGAGGTGGTAGGTTTAGTGTTTCTACCTGTCTCTCTGTCCCCAGATGGTTCTGTCCGTCCGTCTTATCATCACATGTCAGACTCTCTGTCCTCCTGCTTTAAGACCCTGTGTAGAAACCAGCTCTCTTTGACAGAAACTTTAATGACATCTGTCATCTGATTCCTGCACATTTGAAATATTTTAAAACATCTGAGAAACTCAGGAGGATCTTCAATACACATCATATCCCAGTTCACTTTAAACCTACCAACACACTGAGGCAGAAACTTGTCCATTCTAAGTACAAAACACCCAGGAGGCATAAACAGAGTATTGCTGTTCAATGCAGCAGGACTGCACAGATTTGTACACTGGGGAGACAAAACAACCTCTACATGAACGAATGGCACAACACAGGAGGACCAACTCATCAGGTCGAGACTCTGCTGTCCACTTACATCTGAAGGAGACAAATCATTCCTTTGAGGACAACAATGTAAACATCTTGTCCAGAGAAGACAGATGGTTTGAAAGAGGAGTAAAATAATCCACCTATGTCAAACTAGAACAACCGTCTTTGAACAGAGGAGGTGGCCTAAGACATTACTGATCACCCACCTACAATGCTGTACTGAGTTTTCTCCCCAGACAGCTTAACAACCATTCACACCTAGGCTCACCTGGCCTTAGCAACCCACATGAAGGCCAGTTGGGTCAACAACCCACAAGTGACCCTAACGACTCTGAAACTCAGAGCTCACACGTATCCTTAACGACTCTGTAAGGACACTCCCATACTCTGTAAGGACACTCCCACACCTAGTTTAAAAGCCTGCCAACTCCCCTCCAGTTAGTTCGAACTGATGAATCCTCTTGGATGAGAGGTGAAATGTCTTCAACAAACTGAAACACATCCAGTTCCCTACGATACAGCACTTATTTATCGATGTTTTTTTAATGTCATTTAATTATTAATTCCATTTTTTCCCTGGTATTTCTTGGTTTTATATCTCGTCCAAGCACTTGTAATTTTAAAAAGTGTTTGTGTATTTACGTGTCAACCTGTCTCTCTCTCTGAACCTGTCTGTCTGCCTGCAGGTGGTGGTAAATGCCCTGGTCGGAGCGATCCCCTCCATCTTTAATGTGCTGCTCGTGTGTCTGATCTTCTGGCTGATCTTCAGCATCATGGGCGTGAATCTGTTCGCAGGAAAGTTTTATTACTGTTTTAACGAGACGTCTGAGGAGGCGTTTGATGCTGCAGATGTCAACAACAAGACTGAATGTTTGGCTCTGATCGAGTCAGACTTCACCGAGGTCCGCTGGAAGAACATTAAGGTCAACTATGACAACGTGGGGATGGGCTACTTGTCACTGCTGCAAGTGGTGAGTCTCAACACTCAACGTGTCTTTAATAAATCCAATGAGTAGCTCTCCTGGTAAAGCACACGCCTCATGCAGCTCTTGAGGTCGAGGTTTAGGGTTTGAATCCTCCCTGTAGATTTTGCTGCATAGTGTAAAATTTGGCCGTCACGAAAACTTTACTTTTGAACCAGAAGAAGTCCTTCAGACATCTGTGACTGAAGTTGAAAAGTTGTTTGACATTACATTGTAAAAACTTTACTGTTGAACCCTGTTAGGATGTCACTTGGACGTCAATAGTGAACATTGAAAATAAACTTTCATTCTGGCTCTGCACTGGACGTCTTGCTCAGTGGGTGAGAATTTAATTCTGGCGTCAGATTGTGTTTATGTCCCCTGTTTTCTGGTTCCTGTCCTGTTCACTCTCACTGTATGCAGACGACTCGACTGTTTATTCAGAATACTGGTGTTAATGAGTTTCGTCTCTTTCAGGCCACATTTAAAGGCTGGATGGACATCATGTATGCAGCAGTGGACTCCAGAGATGTCAGTACAGTCATCAATATTTTTATCATGACTGGTACTAATACTGATACTGGTTATAATACTAGTACTGGTACTACTAACATTACAGATACTGATAGTGGTGCACACCAGATGCTAGTACGACTGTAGTGGTACAATCATATCATCGTTCAGCCATTTCATCATGAAAAGATGAGACGTGCTGTTAAACTAGTGACGCTGACAGAAAGCCAACAAGTCAAACACGTTTTATTTCAAAAATACATGCAAGGAAACTTAAGAGGGGCAAGTTTGTAATTTTGGTCCCAAATAAAATGGACTTGACTCTGGTTACCATGGTTACTGTGTGTGTGTGTTTGTGTGTGTGTCTGTGTGTGTGTGTGTGTGTGTGTAGGTGGAGTCCCAGCCGATGTATGAAGCCAATCTGTACATGTACCTTTATTTTGTCTGCTTCATCATCTTCGGCTCCTTCTTCACCCTCAACCTCTTCATCGGAGTCATCATCGACAACTTCAACCAGCAGAAAGCAAAGATATGTTTCTACTCAGTGACAGACAGGAGGACGCCTCTGTTCAGATTTTATCAGATGAAACTGAGATGAGAATGATTCTGTGTCTGTCTATCAGTGAGTTAATGGTGTTTTGTCTTTACATGGGAGGAACAGACATTTTCATGACGGAGGAGCAGAAGAAATATTACAATGCCATGAAGAAACTGGGCTCCAAGAAACCTCAGAAACCTGTTCCACGACCTGAGGTCAGCTCACTTCCTGTCTGCCGTTATTAAAACCTGTGAACCAGACGACAGGACGTACAGGTGTGAAGAGTTTAAACAGTTTCTTCTCTCTGTCTGACCAGAACAAGTTCCAGGGTCTGGTCTTTGACCTGGTCACACAGCAGTTCTTCGATATCTTCATCATGGTGCTGATCTGCCTCAACATGGTGACCATGATGGTGGAGACAGACGAGCAGAGTGCAGAGAAAGAAATGATCCTGTACTGGGTCAACCTCACCTTCATCGTCGTCTTCACCACAGAGTGCTCTCTGAAGGTCATCGCACTGCGGCAGCATTATTTCGCCGTCGGCTGGAACATCTTTGACTTCGTGGTCGTCATTCTGTCCATCGTAGGTGAGTCAGCAAAGTGTCTGGTTATGTCATCGTCTCATCTGGTGATGTCATCGTCTCGTCAGTCTTTCTCATGTGTCTGAATGTCTTACATGTCTTAAACTTTAGGAGTGATTTTTCGTCAACGACAACAACAATAACTTTGTTTATCACAGGAGAAGAAATGTGTTTCTGTGTCTCGTCCCTGCAGGCCTCCTCCTTGCTGACATCATAGAGAAGTATTTTGTCTCGCCCACACTCTTCCGTGTGATCCGATTGGCTCGTATCGGCCGAGTACTCCGCCTTATTCGTGGAGCCAAAGGGATCCGGACGCTGCTATTTGCCCTGATGATGTCACTTCCTGCCCTCTTCAACATCGGCCTGCTCCTCTTCCTCATCATGTTCATCTTCTCCATCTTTGGCATGTCGAATTTTGCCTACGTGAAGAAGGAGGGCATGATCGATGACATGTTTAACTTCGAGACGTTTGGGAACAGCATGATCTGTCTGTTTATGATCACCACGTCGGCCGGCTGGGACGGTCTGCTGAGTCCCATCATGAACACGCCGCCAGACTGCGAACCCAATGTGGAGAACCCGGGGACAATGGTCAGAGGGAACTGTGGCAGCCCGGGGATCGGCATTGTCTTCTTCACCACCTACATCATCATGTCCTTCCTGGTGGTGGTCAACATGTACATCGCCATCATCCTGGAGAACTTCAACGTGGCCACGGAGGAGAGCGCCGACCCGCTG
This sequence comes from Pagrus major, assembly GCF_040436345.1. Lineage (NCBI taxonomy): Eukaryota > Metazoa > Chordata > Actinopteri > Spariformes > Sparidae > Pagrus > Pagrus major. The sequence goes on from NC_133237.1 coordinate 28,957,231, forward strand.
TGTGAGGACGACTTTGAGATGTTTTATGAAACCTGGGAGAAGTTCGACCCCGACGCATCACAATTTATACAGTACAGGTGAGTCTGACCTGAAGAACATGATCACATTTCATTGTGTTATTGATCCTAATCTGACTCTAATGTGTTTCACAGTAAACTGTCAGATTTCTGCAACACTCTGAAGGATCCTCTGAGGATCTCCAAACCAAACACCATCAAACTGATCCACATGGATCTGCCTCTGGTCCCTGGAGACAAGATCCACTGTCTGGACATCCTGCTGGCCCTCACTGCACAGGTAACACCACCTGCTGTCAGCTTGTCTGTTCTCATGTGTTTCACCAACATGACATTCAGCAGGCTCACATATCGTGTCCAGACTTACAGCTGAGCCTCTCGGACCTCATTTATGAACCCAAGAGGAAGTCGGCCATTTGGAATTTCTTTAGTTCTGGTGTATTCTTTGCCTTTCACAGGTCATACTTCACAAAACCCCTCCTCAAAGGTTCATCTGATCCATCTCAAACTTGGTCAGCTTGTAAAAGATCTTAAAGGAATAGTTCACTCTAGAAGGAAATTCAGTCATTATGGACTCACCCTCATGCTGATGAGAAGTCCGGTGTAGTTTCTTATTCCTCAAAGTGCAGCTGGAGACCCGCGGGGTTCCCTCCTGCAGCAATAATCCATGTAACGGGCATCAATGGTGCCCGAGACAAAAAGGTCCATAACACTACACAAAAACTTTGTACTATTCCTCCATACTGCTCGTCCGCTGCAATCCAAGTGTCCTGAAGTGGCGACATCCAGAGTTTACTGGAAACGACGTCATTTAGTACATTTTACAGCCTAAACAGTCACTATGCTGTATCTGCCTGGAGGCACGCGAGTCTCCCTCACAGCGTTTGCACTACGGAAGCCGCGAGACTCGCGATAGATACACACCGGTATTTACTTCCTGCTGTGACTTTCAAAGTTTCAAATCACCGGTGCAGCAGATCCCTCTTGTGTTTGTGTGTCGCTCGGTCGCTCACAGCAGGAAGTAAATACCGGTGTGTATCTATCACGAGTCTCGTTGATCTTGTCGAGGAAACTCTGGATGTTGCCACTTCAGGACACAGTGGACGAGCAGTATGGAGGAATATTACAAAGTTTTTGTGCAGTTTTATGGACCTTTTTGTCTCGGGCACCATTGACGCCCGTTATATGGATTATTGGTGCAGGAGGGAACCCCGCGGGTCTCCAGCTGCACTTTGAGGAATAAGAAACTACACCGGACTCTCATCAGCATGAGGGTGAGTCCATAATGACTGAATTTCCTTCTAGAGTGAACTATTCCTTTAATGACAACAGGTTGTCAAAGTGTTTAATGTCAAACAGTGTGGTGAGGAGGTCAGAAAACACAAGGTGGTTTATAACTCAAACATACATTACCCAATCTGAGTGTCAGCCCGAAGACAACTACAGGCTAATAACAGCGCCACCTACTGAAAACTGGATGTAAGGCTTGTGTGACCATCATCATTTGATTTACATGATACATTATATGTGTGCAGGTGTTGGGTGATTCAGGTGAGATGGATGCTCTCAAAGCCAGCATGGAGGAGAAGTTCATGGCCAACAACCCATCGAAGGTTTTTCTCCATTCTTTTCTTTTCTTTTCTGTAGTGCTACGTTGTAGTGTGAATACAAAAATAAAGTTTCTACTCCGACCTGTCTGTCACAGGTGGAGGTCATTCATTGAGCCTGATGTTGTTTATCATCCATCAACACATCCATCATTGTTCCCTGCAGGTGTCGTATGAACCAATCAGCAGCACCCTGCGGAGGAAACAAGAAGAGGTGGCGGCGACAGTGATCCAGAAAGCGTACAGGAAGCACCTCCTGCAGCGGACGGTCAAACTGGCGTCTTACAAATACCGAGAGAAGACGGACGGACGGCGAGACAATGCGCCCCCGCCGGAGACAGAAGGACTGCTCTGTAAACGGATTAGTCAGCTGTATGGACACGATGGGGACACAGACCAACCTGTCTCAGGTGTCTCAGGTGAGGACGGCCCTGCCCGGGTGGAGCTGCAGACTGAGTTTCTCCTCCACGCTGCTCCACCCTTCAACGCCTGCGACTTCCTGCGAGATGAGAACCTGAGGGAGTCTAGCGTGTGATGACAGCTGATGATGAACTCACCTGTGGCGTTACCTGTCGGAGGATCAGTGACTTCTGTAAAGACTCAGCAGAGCGTCAGATTGCAGCAGAGACAACTTCCAGTTCGTCAGACTGACGACCTGAACGCTGCAGAAACTCTTGAACTGCTCTTCTTCTTCTTCTTCTTCTGGCTTTTTATTACTGCGTGTGTCTTCTGGGAGTTTTAATCTTGGAACAGAGCTCAGTGTTTGCAGGTGAACCAGGTGATTTAAATACTCACACTGTCTGTAAATCCACCACTATAGCTGTTGTTGACAGAAATAGAATAACATAGAAAAGACGTTTTTAATTATACAGGTACTCAATCATCATCCAGGTGATTCCTACCTGTCCACAGGTGTGTATGAGTCACACTGACTGTGTTCTTTAACATGTCCAGGAGTCACCTGCTCCGAGATGACCAATCACGTGGCATTATTCACCTGCTCAAACCATCATTAAACTCTTTAATCAAAGCTCGGGTTTGTTATTGACTTCTAGAAGCATTTTCTGTTAAATTTGTAGAAAATCTCAGAACATCGTGACAGAAGTCAAAAAATCAAATTATCTGACAAAAACAATCAAATAGTTGATTCACAAGTTGGTGCACAAAGCACCCAGCCCCTGAACCCAACAAGAGGAGGGAGGAGGGTGGAGGTGGAGGCCCCGCCCACAGCTCTAAATGTTAATGGATGTTTCATGAACTGTCTCGTCTACTCTGTAATACCTCTCGTGTCGTTTCAGATCCTGTCCTGCAGTAACCTCCCATCATTCCCATCAGCTGACCTCCCCCGCCTGCCTGCACACCTGTTCCTCTCCTCCATCAACTCCACCTGCAGCATACCGTCTCATTCACCCTTCGCTCTCTGTCTAAACTTTCCCTCAGCCTGCTTCCTTCTGTCGCCTGCGTCTGGCTTCTAGGACCACAAACAAACAAACAAACAAACAAACAAACAAAGTAACTAACTTGATTTTTAACATCTCGTCTCTGAGACGTCGATCTGTTCAAACCTGTCAGCACAGACACGAACGAGCAGACAGCCAATGAGAGAGCAGCATTTGAACAGATGAGACGTGATTTAAAGATCTGATGTTCAGACTGAATTAAACATGTCCTGTGTTTATGAGCAGATATGATGTCACTATGATATCACTTGAAATGTCATCATCAATCAGCTGCTGAGGTGAACCAGCCAATAGCAGCTTAGAATGGAGCGGTTAACAGCCAATCAGAACTGAAGCTAAAACCCATCACACTGACTGAGTTTTCAGGTCCTGAACCGTCTTGTCAAAGCTTCAACAGCCGACCAATCAGAATGAGCCGTTAGCAGAGTGGAGGTGAGGTCATCTGTTCTTTAATCTTCTGATTCTCTTTAGAACCAATCAGATGATTGTTTACAGAATGTGAAGAACCCCCCCATCACATCACACACACTATTTCATTTTTGTTATTCATGATGTTTTTTCAGTCACAGATTTTTAATCAATTACCTGATGGAGGCCAGTGAGACGTCATATATTAGTGTGAACGAGCAGTGACTCTGTTTCTCTGGCAACACCTGAGGGTCCGACTAACAGCTGGAACAGTCATACAGTCAGGTTCTTATGTAATGGAAACGTTCACTGCTCCAGGAAATAGGACGGACCTTCAGCAGGAGATAAACTAGTCCTCTCAGCTGTTAGCCAGAAAGCTAACATTAAGCTAACAAGATTCAGAGTCGGTAACAGTGTGTACGGCTGATCAACAGGAAGTGTAATCTGACATGTGACCGTCCTCGGATCAATATGATGATCAGAACAGGTGATCGTACAGGTGTCCTGTCAGCTCAGACTGAAGCGGAGCTGAACAGCCAATAAGATGTGAGATGAGTGGTCATGCTCAGAGGAACGGTGCAGGCTACTTCCTGCAGCTGGTGTGTGAAAGCGCCATCCTGTGGTCTTCAGAGGAGCTGACGGAGGAGACGCACTGATGGAGGCGACTCATCAGACAGGTTCAGCCACTCAGGTGTCTGTGTGTCAGCAGCTAATTGACACCTTGCAGCCAATCAGAATCGAGTATTCACCCAGATCACACCTCCGTCATCTATAATGTGTGTTTGATGCTTTCCGTCAGGTGGAGGTGTGGCTGCACCAATCATCATTCAGCTGTAGGGGGAATGTGTTTGTTTGAACCAATCACAGTCCTCTGGGGCGGGGCCACTCCCAGGACGCAGCGTTGGTGCTCGTGTCACGAGAAGAAGTGCTTAATTAATAAAACTGATCATTATTGATTGAATTGATCAGCAGCTCTTCTTCCCGGAGTAGATCTCTGATCACTCTCTCTCTCTCTCATGTCATGTTGTCATGATGTATTGATCCTGTCATGATGTATTGATCCTGTTATTTTGGTATATCAGTGCTGTTGATGAGTTTATTGATCTGTGCTTTCATCTTGTTGCTGTTGTTTTTTCACTCAGAGAAATGAAATTTGTCAAACTCAGGCGCTTCGTGTGATTGGTGGAAGGATGGTTGTCAGAGTCAGCAGTCTGCTGATTGCTCAGTTTAAAGTGTTGGAGGATGATGATTGGCAGATGTGACCTGCAGTGAACACAAAATGATTAAAGTTACAAACTCTCCTGAAAATGTATCTGCTGTTGTTCTTTAGGCTCACCTGACCTGCACACCTGTAGACCTGTTCCCCTGTTCACCTTTAGTTCCACTTCCTGCCTGGCTCCGAGGCAACGCTGCAGCAGCTGTTGTCAGATCTTAACGGCCAAAGTTCAAAGAGAAAGACAAGAAGAGCAACAGCTGCCAGCAGAGCTGACATTACTGAGGATTACAGCACACACACACACACACACACACACACACACACACACACACACACACACACAGTGAGTTTCTTGTTTCAAACAGCTCGACTGTGAATCAGTTTTCAGCTGCAGACGTCTTGTTTCTGTTTAACACAAAGTGAAAGCTGGACTCGTTGTGAGGTTCTACGGATCATCAGAACAAACTCCACCGAAACCTTCTGTTGTGTGAAGAGTTTCTGAACCATCTACAGCAGAACGAGGTGGAAACATTACAGTTTTTCTCAATTGCTAAAACACTAAAACCCATTGGCTGAACAAAGTTCGCAGTTGCCTGAACTCATTTAGCTAATTGTAATTGTCTGTTGTCAATACCTTAAGCCATTTCACATGGTAAAACACAATTTGCAGATCTCACTTAGACTTTTCAGCAGAACTCTAAACATATTCTCATTCTCAAAACACATTCTGCACTCTAATGCACATGTCATCCATACTGGTAAACACAAGTGGCAACAATCAAATACAAATAGAGAACACATGTCATTGATTAAACACAACCACTCAAAATTGATTTCACTTGTTTCAAATCATGTGACACAACCAATATAAGCCAGTTCAGAGAGCACACAGGTTGTTGAAGGTGGGATGGAGAAAGTCTAAGAATGGATGGAAGAAACAATGTGAGAGGACGAGTGCGTATGCGAGGTGGGCGACGAGGAGGAAGAGGAGGAGGGCAAGAAACATGATTGGACGGCAGGCCATTGTTGATGTCCCTGGTCAACGAGGTGGCAGTGTCACAATCTGTGCTGCTATCAGCAACCGTGGTGTTCTACATCACCATGTTACACTCGGGCCATATAACACCCAGCACCTTCTACGATTTCTTGCCAATCTAAGAGATATTTTATTTGAGCAGCAGGTTCAAGAGCAGCAGGGTCAAGAGCTAAATGAGAATCCCATTCCCACCTATGTGATAGTGTGGGACAATGTCAGTTTCCACCGAGCTGCTCAGGTAAGGGAATGGTTTAACATCAATGGGCAGTTTATGAACTTGTACCTCCCTCCATACTCGCCTTTCCTGAGCCCGATTGAGGAGTTTTTCTCCTCTTGGAGATAGAAAATATATGATAGACAACCCTACACCAGAGTAAATCTGCTGCAAGCCATGGATTTAACCTGTGGTGATATAGGTGAGGAACCATGTCAGGGCTGAATACGGCATACAAGAGGCTTCGATGATGTCGACGAAGTGCTCTGGCCTGACCCAGCCCAAAGACAAGAAGAAGCACACTGATCACATGTTTACTCCTTTGATTTATTGTAGTATTGTATACTGTAGTACAGTGCATTGTAGGCTGTATACTGTACAATAAACAAATTGTCTGGCCCTGAACATTGTGCTTTCCATTTGTTTACAGTACTGACTGCTCAATAGATTTTGACTGGTTGCAGGTTCATATCAACAAAGAACAAGAATTACAGTATCACAGAAACAAAGGACAAGTTTGTGAGATGCAGGGTACACTACTGTAAAAATAGGGTTACAAGGAGGAGGAAGAACAAAAAAAAATGCAAAGAGCAAAGCAGAGTATCATTTCTGATCAATTTTGAGCTACTATGATAGAACATGTTTTCATTCATCAAAAGACAATGATGGAAAAATATGAAATTTGTTTTGAGATTAAAAATGTACTTCTCCCTGAGAACTATTTATTTATTTATTTAATGTTTATTTAACAGGGACAATACAGACAACATTGCCACAGAAAATGGGAAAATGTGATGCATAGAAGACGTCTAGCTTCAGCTAATGTGCAGTCTTTGTCCCTGGTCAGGCTTTAGAATAGAATAAAATATACTGAATACAATAAATGCAATGATACAAATCCAGTGGATAATACAGTGAGTAGGTACCATGAATAAATAAACACAGTTGCAGTTATAAATTTCAGATTAGAACAAAAAAGTTAAATTTAGCATTAAACATTAGTAAAGTGCTGTATTGACAATGAGTTGAGAGAAGTTAATGTTCATATTTCTGCTGCTGCTTAAGCCAATGTTTAACTTTCACACTAAACCTCTTTAGTTCTGTTTGGGATTTAATTTCTGATGGTAAAGAATTGTGTACCTCGCACTGAGAGAGATGATTGGCCAAATGTTGTCCTGCATCTTCGAATTTTACAGTTTTGCTTGGTTATGCTCCTTGTCATTGTCTTACAGTTGTCTGTCTTTTTAAAGATCTGAGACATCGCTTGTGGGGCCAGTCCATTTACGCACTTAAAAACAACTTTCAGAAAAGAGAATTTTATAAAATTGGAAAAAGTCAACAAATTTTTAAAGCCTGTTTATAGAGTGAGAATAGAGGTCTAGTAGCTGAGTCAGTGGCCTGGCCCCAGGCAGTGATGCAATAGGACAAATATGAAAGAACCATGACATGCAGATATAAATGAGATGCCGTAAAAGAGAGACATGACCTGATAAGTCTAAAGCAGTTCAGACTAGTTTTTACAGTTTTAGATAGCTTCTTTATATGTGCGTCAAACTTAAGTTGAGGATCTAGAGTTATACCTAAATATTTAAACTCATTTACCACCTCAATTTCTTTACTATCAATAGTGAAGTCAAATTTCTCTAGGACTTTTTTTCTTATTGAGAAGCACATTGATGCTGTTTTTTTGTGATTAAGTGTTAAGTGATTCCTTTGTAGCCATTCTGAAACAGTAACCATCTTTCTGCTTAAGATCTCTGAAGCTTGACAGGGATTCTTTGCTGAAACATAAAACACTGTGTCATCAGCATACATCTGACATTCAGTGTCTGTACAAATGGTAGGCAAATCATTTATGTATAAGCAAAAAAGAATAGGACCTAAAACTGATCCCTGTGGCAGACCGGTCTTACTGTTCAGAGGAGATGTTTTCACATTCTGTAGGCGAACACACTGTTGTCGATATTCCAAATATGAGCTAAGCCAACTAACAGCAAGAGCAGAAAAATTAAATTCATGTCTTAATTTACTGACAAGTATCTCATGACTTACAGTGTCAAAGGCTTTCTTCAAGTCCAAAAACACTACTCCAACCGCATTTCCATTGTCAAGGGAACATTTTATTCTCTCAATGAAGTGGCACAGTGCCATCTCAGTTGAACATTTTTTGCGGAATCCAAATTGCTTAGAATGATAAAACTGATTGTTTTCAAGAAAGGTCATTAATTGATTAGCGATAACCTTTTCAAGTACTTTTGACATTGCTGGGAGAATTGATATCGGTCTATAATTACTGGCATCAGTTAATGCACCAGATTTATAAATTGGGGTAATAATAGCCATTTTAAAACTTTGGGGACATTTCCCTTCTTTAATGGACAAATTTATCAGATGAAGTAATGGGCTTATCAAAATGGCACTATGTTTTTAAAAAAATAAAACATCGATTCCAAATGTATATTTTGCCTTTGAGTTGTGTAATTGCATTATGATTTTTTGAATTTTGGTGTGGTCAGTTTGTTCGATGTTAAAGTAGGAAGACTGACCATTAGTTATGTTTTTTAAGTTTTGTAATTGTTGAAAATCTAAGTTAAGTTCATCTGTGTTGAGAGTTTTTTGGAAGTTTGATGTAAGTTCATCTACAGATTGTATGAAGTATGTATTCAATTCATTAGCTATTTCCTTGATGTTAGTGGAAATCATTCCTTTATTTCTGCATGGTGCTTTGGCTTACGGTTTAAGAGTGTATTACAGTTTTTGCCTAATGCTTAAACACTAAAAGTGGTTGCTATGCCCAAAGCATCACAACCTCTAACTTAGGTGACCATGTCCTAAACAAAAGCACCAACCCTGCAAACACAATATATGATTTGCACTGTGTTTGAAATTCTCCAACACACTTCTTGCAAAACACTACACACTGTTTTTTACATAAGACACATTGTTCAAAAAGGAAATCACATACAATCATTGGGAAAACACATCTATTTAAAATACAAAACACAACTACAATTGGAAAAGCACACAGATTCACACATGTGTGAGTCTGTGTGCTTTTCCAATTTTGGTCTACAATTAGATTTTAAATGTTTTCACGTGCACACGAAAACATTTAAAATCTAATTGTAGACCCGTCAGTCTAAGCCACAGCACTACACATACATACACATACACATACACACACATACACCTGATGTGAGCTCAGCTCCTTTGTGCCAACTTTGGAAACATGGAGGCAGAAAGAGGAAGAGGGAGAGTAAGAGCAGCAGCAGGACGAAGAAGAGGACGAAGAAGGGGAGCAGGCAACAGAGGGAGACAAATATCTGATGACATGAGGGCCACTTTGGTGAACCATGTAATAAATCATGGCCTTACAATGAGGGGGGCTGGGCAGAGAGTCCAGCAAAACCTAAGTCGCTACTCAGTTGCCTCAATTATAAGAACTTCCAGACTGGAAAACAGGCATGTTTGAAGTTTCCACACTAAACTGTACCAAAGAAATTACAGTATTGCACATTGTTCAAACGCACAGTACAATACATTGCTCCAAATTTAACATCAGGTGAAGATGATCTGAAACGTCTGAGAGGAATTTGGATGGTGATCAGATCCAATAATCAATGACAACAATTATTGATTTGTATGGACTTGTACTTCAGCTGCGTGTAGTTCATATCAGTGGAGTTTTATTTTGATGTTTCTTCATCAGCAGAGGAACATGTTGACTACAAACTGATGTGCAGCTGTCGCCCCCTGCTGGACCTCTGTTGACATTTCATCCACACAGGAACATTATAAAGTGTTTGACACGGCTGAGTGACCTTCAGCTTCAAACAGATCAATCAGACAACATGTCAAATGAAACCGATTAACTGTACCAAGGATTTTTAAATAGCATTTTCAGCTAAAAGACTGTTTTTTTGTAAAGTCAGGTGAAGTTAATTTTTATTTATACAGTCTAAAATCAGTTTTCTCAACGAAAAACTCATCAACAAAAAAAGGAATCCTGTGGAGATTCAACAGAGGACGGACAGACAGGAAGTAGAAGTGGACAGAAGTAGATCAACAACAAAAATCTCAAAATCTACACATTCTGCTGTCCTGATCCGTGTGGACACATTTCATTCACTGACGTGTCATCAAACAGCAAGAAGAAGAATTTCAGCATCATGCAGGAATCATCAGAAAACATCAGAAAACAAGAGATTGTCCAAGACAAGAAAATAAAGACATGAAAGCTGAATGTTTGAGATTCTCTTAAACACATCTGATTGGTTCTTACTGCTGGAGGCAGCGTCACCTTCACAGCGTCATTATCACCATGGCAACCAGTTGATGGAGGTCTGTTCAAATGAATGAGTTTGTTTCTGCTTTAAACACACACACACACACACACAGTCATTTTATACAGGTCATATAATCCTGCAGCACTGACAGTGTATCTCATTAATAAACTGGAATGGGACTCAGTAGAGTGCATACCTCCACTCAGGCCCAACAGACCACCTTAATTCAATCAGCTCTGCTTCATATTAAACTCTGAAGTCATGAAACACAACCAACAACAAACCATCAAAACAACCAACAACTGGGCGTCCATTAGCTCAGCTGGTACAGAGGCTCTGTCCTCGCTGCAGCGTGTCATCTCTCTGAAGCTGTCATTAATAAAGCTATACAAATACCAAAAAAATAACAAAAAAAACAAACAAACAACAAACCATCAAAACAACCAACCAATCAACCAGTTAACCAGTTGTTTGTGGTGACGACTGCAATGAGATGAACCTGTTGTTGTTTGCGTTGACGACTGCAATGAGATGAACCTGTTGTTGTTTGCGTTGACGACTGCAATGAGATGAACCTGTTGTTGTTTGCGTTGACGACGGTAATGAGATGAACCTGTTGTTGTTTGCGTTGACGACGGTAATGAGATGAACCTGTTGTTGTTTGCGTTGACGACTGCAATGAGATGAACCTGTTGTTGTTTGCGTTGACGACAGTAATGAGATGAACCTGTTGTTGTTTGCGTTAACAATGGTAATGAGATGAACCTGTTGTTGTTTGCGTTGACGACGGTAATTAGATGAACCTGTTGTTGTTTGCGTTGACGACAGTAATGAGATGAACCTGTTGTTGTTTGCGTTGACGACGGTAATGAGATGAACCTGTTGTTGTTTGCGTTGACGACGTTAATGAGATGAACCTGTTGTTGTTTGTGGTGACGACTGCAATGAGATGAACCTGTTGTTGTTTGCGTTGACGACGGTAATGAGATGAACCTGTTGTTGTTTGCGTTGACGACGGTAATGAGATGAACCTGTTGTTGTTTGCGTTGATGACGGTAATGAGATGAACCTGTTGTTGTTTGCGTTGACGACAGTAATGAGATGAACCTGTTGTTGTTTGCGTTGACGACGGTAATGAGATGAACCTGTTGTTGTTTGCGTTAACGATGGTAATTAGATTAACCTGTTGTTGTTTGCGTTAATGACGTTAATGAGATGAACCTGTTGTTGTTTGCGTTGACGACGGTAATTAGATGAACCTGTTGTTGTTTGCGTTAACGACGTTAATGAGATGAACCTGTTGTTGTTTGCGTTGACGACGGTAATTAGATGAACCTGTTGTTGTTTGCGTTAACGACGTTAATGAGATGAACCTGTTGTTGTTTGCGTTGACGACGGTAATTAGATGAACCTGTTGTTGTTTGCGTTAACGACGTTAATGAGATGAACCTGTTGTTGTTTGCGTTGACGACGGTAATTAGATGAACCTGTTGTTGTTTGCGTTAACGACGTTAATGAGATGAACCTGTTGTTGTCTCCGTCATGTATCTGGTGTCTCTGTGCTCGTCTCTCTGTCCTGCAGCGTTGAATAAAGTCAGGTTCCTGTGATGTCACGGCTGCAGTCTGACCTGAGATCAGTGACAGCTGTGAATAAATTCATCAAACACCTGTTCTCACAGCAGCAGCAGCAGCTTTCCTGCGAATCACCTGTAAATATTCAGAGTCACATGTCGTCACATCGCTTCATCTGATGGATTCTGTTCCATTGAACTTTATTCATATTTGTAATCAGTCTGTATTCAAACCTGCATCCACCAGCCTCCATCACTGATCACAACTAAACTGATCAGTGATGATGTCACAAACATTCCTGCTTGAATACTGAAAACATTTTATTGATCAGTCAGAAAGACAAAACAACACGTTCACCATGACAACACCTGTGTCTCCACGACAACAAGTAGTTACTGAGAAAGTTACTTTTACTGTTCTCTACTGTTCTCTGCTGTTCTTTACTGTTCTCTGCTGTTCTTTACTGTTCTCCGCTGTTCTTTACTGTCCTCTACTGTTCTTTACTGTTCTATGCTGTGCTTTACTGTTCTCTGCTGTTCTTTACTGTTCTCTGCTGTTCTCTACTGTCCTCTGCTGTTCTTTACTGTTCTCCGCTGTTCTTTACTGTCCTCTACTGTTCTTTACTGTTCTCTGCTGTTCTTTACTGTTCTCTACTGTTCTCTGCTGTTCTTTACTGTTCTCTGCTGTTCTTTACTGTTCTCCGCTGTTCTTTACTGTCCTCTACTGTTCTTTACTGTTCTATGCTGTGCTTTACTGTTCTCTGCTGTTCTTTACTGTTCTCTGCTGTTCTCTACTGTCCTCTGCTGTTCTTTACTGTTCTCCGCTGTTCTTTACTGTCCTCTACTGTTCTTTACTGTTCTCTGCTGTTCTTTACTGTTCTCTACTGTTCTCTGCTGTTCTTTACTGTTCTCTGCTGTTCTTTACTGTTCTTTACTGTTCTCTGCTGTTCTTTACTGTTCTTTACTGTTCTCTGCTGTTCTTTACTGTTCTCTACTGTTCTTTACTGTTCTCTGCTGTCCTTTACTGTTCTCTAGTGTTCATTACTGTTCTCCACTGTTCTCTACTGTTCTTTACTGTTCTCTGCTGTTCTCTACTGTTCTCTACTGTTCTTTACTGTCCTCTACTGTTCTTTACTGTTCTCTAGTGTTCATTACTGTTCTCTACTGTTCTCTGCTGTTCTTTACTGTTCTCTACTGTTCTTTACTGTTATCTACTGTTCTCTACTGTTCTTTACTGTTATCTACTGTTCTTTACTGTTCTCTACTGTTCTTTACTGTTCTTTACTGTTCTCTGCTGTTCTTTGCTGTTCTCTACTGTTCTCTGCTGTTCTTTGCTGTTCTCTACTGTTCTTTACTGTTCTCTACTGTTCTTTACTGTTATCTACTGTTCTCTACTGTTCTTTACTGTTCTCTACTGTTCTTTACTGTTATCTACTGTTCTCTACTGTTCTTTACTGTTCTCTACTGTTATTCACTGTTCTTCACTGTTCTCTGTTGTTCTCTACTGTTCTTTTATGTTCTCTACTGTTCTTTACTGTTCTCTACTGTTCATTACTGTTCTTTTCTGTTCTCTACTGTTCTCTACTGTTCTTTACTGTTCTCTACTGTTCATTACTGTTCTTTACTGTTCTCTACTGTTCATTAATGTTCTCTACTGTTCCTTACTGTTCTTTACCGTTCTTTACTGTTCATTACTGTTCTTTACTGTTCTCTACTGTTCTTTACTGTTCTCTAGTGTTCTCTACTGTTCTTTACTGTTCTCTACTGTTCTTTACTGTTCTCTACTGTTCTCTACTGTCCTCTACTGTTCTTTACTGTTCTCTACTGTTCTCTGCTGTTCTTTACTGTTCTCTGCTGTTCTTTACTGTTCTCTGCTGTTCTTTACTGTTCTTTACTGTTCTCTGCTGTTCTTTACTGTTCTCTACTGTTCTTTACTGTTCTCTGCTGTCCTTTACTGTTCTCAAGTGTTCATTACTGTTCTCCACTGTTCTCTACTGTTCTCTGCTGTTCTCTACTGTTCTCTACTGTTCTTTACTGTCCTCTACTGTTCTTTACTGTTCTCTAGTGTTCATTACTGTTCTCTACTGTTCTCTGCTGTTCTTTACTGTTCATTACTGTTCTCCACTGTTCTCTACTGTTCTTTACTGTTCTCTGCTGTTCTTTACTGTTCTCTACTGTTCTTTACTGTTCTCTAGTGTTCTCTACTGTTCTTTACTGTTCTCTACTGTTCTTTACTGTTCTCTACTGTTCTCTACTGTCCTCTACTGTTCTTTACTGTTCTCTAGTGTTCTCTGCTGTTCTTTACTGTTCTCTACTGTTCTTTACTGTTCTCTACTGTTCCTTACTGTCCTCTACTGTTCTTTACTGTTCTATGCTGTGCTTTACTGTTCTCTGCTGTTCTTTACTGTTCTCTGCTGTTCTCTACTGTCCTCTGCTGTTCTTTACTGTTCTCCGCTGTTCTTTACTGTCCTCTACTGTTCTTTACTGTTCTCTGCTGTTCTTTACTGTTCTCTACTGTTCTCTGCTGTTCTTTACTGTTCTCTGCTGTTCTTTACTGTTCTCTGCTGTTCTTTACTGTTCTTTACTGTTCTCTGCTGTTCTTTACTGTTCTTTACTGTTCTCTGCTGTTCTTTACTGTTCTCTACTGTTCTTTACTGTTCTCTGCTGTCCTTTACTGTTCTCTAGTGTTCATTACTGTTCTCCACTGTTCTCTACTGTTCTTTACTGTTCTCTGCTGTTCTCTACTGTTCTCTACTGTTCTTTACTGTCCTCTACTGTTCTTTACTGTTCTCTAGTGTTCATTACTGTTCTCTACTGTTCTCTGCTGTTCTTTACTGTTCTCTACTGTTCTTTACTGTTATCTACTGTTCTCTACTGTTCTTTACTGTTATCTACTGTTATCTACTGTTCTTTACTGTTCTCTACTGTTCTTTACTGTTCTTTACTGTTCTCTGCTGTTCTTTGCTGTTCTCTACTGTTCTCTGCTGTTCTTTGCTGTTCTCTACTGTTCTTTACTGTTCTCTACTGTTCTTTACTGTTATCTACTGTTCTCTACTGTTCTTTACTGTTCTCTACTGTTCTCTACTGTTCTTTACTGTTCTCTACTGTTATTCACTGTTCTTCACTGTTCTCTGTTGTTCTCTACTGTTCTTTTATGTTCTCTACTGTTCTTTACTGTTCTCTACTGTTCATTACTGTTCTTTTCTGTTCTCTACTGTTCTCTACTGTTCTTTACTGTTCTCTACTGTTCATTACTGTTCTTTACTGTTCTCTACTGTTCATTAATGTTCTCTACTGTTCCTTACTGTTCTTTACCGTTCTTTACTGTTCATTACTGTTCTCCACTGTTCTCTACTGTTCTTTACTGTTCTCTGCTGTTCTTTACTGTTCTCTACTGTTCTTTACTGTTCTCTAGTGTTCTCTACTGTTCTTTACTGTTCTCTACTGTTCTTTACTGTTCTCTACTGTTCTCTACTGTCCTCTACTGTTCTTTACTGTTCTCTACTGTTCTCTGCTGTTCTTTACTGTTCTCTGCTGTTCTTTACTGTTCTCTGCTGTTCTTTACTGTTCTCTGCTGTTCTTTACTGTTCTTTACTGTTCTCTGCTGTTCTTTACTGTTCTCTACTGTTCTTTACTGTTCTCTGCTGTCCTTTACTGTTCTCAAGTGTTCATTACTGTTCTCCACTGTTCTCTACTGTTCTTTACTGTTCTCTGCTGTTCTCTACTGTTCTCTACTGTTCTTTACTGTCCTCTACTGTTCTTTACTGTTCTCTAGTGTTCATTACTGTTCTCTACTGTTCTCTGCTGTTCTTTACTGTTCATTACTGTTCTCCACTGTTCTCTACTGTTCTTTACTGTTCTCTGCTGTTCTTTACTGTTCTCTACTGTTCTTTACTGTTCTCTAGTGTTCTCTACTGTTCTTTACTGTTCTCTACTGTTCTTTACTGTTCTCTACTGTTCTCTACTGTCCTCTACTGTTCTTTACTGTTCTCTAGTGTTCTCTGCTGTTCTTTACTGTTCTCTACTGTTCTTTACTGTTCTCTACTGTTCCTTACTGTTCTTTACTGTTCTTTACTGTTCTCTACTGTTCTCTGCTGTTCTTTACTGTTCCTTACTGTTCTCTACTGTTCTCTACTGTTCCTTACTGTTCTCTGCTGTTCTCTACTGTTCTTTACTGTTCCTTACTGTTCTCTGCTGTTCTCTACTGTTCTTTACTGTTCTCTACTGTTCCTTACTGTTCTCTACTGTTCTCTACTGTTCATTACTGTTCTTTACTGTTCTCTACTGTTCATTAATGTTCTCTACTGTTCTTTACTGTTCTCTACTGTTCCTTACTGTTCTCTACTGTTCTCTACTGTTCATTACTGTTCTTTACTGTTCATTAATTTTCTCTACTGTTCCTTACTGTTCTCTACTGTTCTTTACTGTTCTCTGCTGTTCTGTGCTGTTCTCTACTGTTCTCTACTGTTCATTACTGTTCTTTACTGTTCTCTACTGTTCATTAATGTTCTCTACTGTTCTTTACTGTTATCTACTGTTCTCTACTGTTCTCTGCTGTTCTCTACTGTTCATTAATGTTCTCTACTGTTCCTTACTGTTCTCTACTGTTCTTTACTGTTCTCTGCTGTTCTCTGCTGTTCTTTATTGTTCTCTACTGTTCTCTACTGTTCTTTACTGTTCTCTGCTGTTCTTTACTGTTCTCTACTGTTCTCTGCTGTTCTCTACTGTTCCTTACTGTTCTCTGCTGTTCTCTACTGTTCATTAATGTTCTCTACTGTTCCTTACTGTTCTTTACTGTTCTCTACTGTTCTCTGCTGTTCTCTACTGTTCATTAATGTTCTCTACTGTTCCTTACTGTTCTCTACTGTTCTTTACTGTTCTCTGCTGTTCTCTGCTGTTCTTTACTGTTCTCTACTGTTCTCTGCTGTTCTCTACTGTTCCTTACTGTTCTCTGCTGTTCTCTGCTGTTCTCTACTGTTCATTTATGTTCTCTACTGTTCCTTACTGTTCTCTACTGTTCTTTACTGTTCTCTACTGTTCTTTACTGTTCTTTACTGTTCTCTGCTGTTCTCTGCTGTTCATTAATGTTCTCTACTGTTCCTTACTGTTCCTTACTGTTCTCTGCTGTTCATTACTGTTATCTACTGTTCTCTACTGTTCCTTACTGTTCTCTACTGTTCTTTACTGTTCTCTACTGTTCTTTACTGTTCTCTACTGTTCTCTGCTGTTCTCTGCTGTTCTCTACTGTCTGATAATCTTCAGCGTGTGTTCTTTTCCCTGTTGTAGTGCGTTGGACAGTGAAGTCCATGACTGTGAACAGATGAATGACTTCATATGATTGTGATGAGAGTTTTCTATCTGACTGAAGTCTCAACATGTTTTTTATTTATTTATTTATAAAAACAAAAGCTTTAGTTATTGATCAAAACAAAAATCAGTTTCACCTTAAAAATTAGTTCAGCCGTCAACATGCAGTGATTTTATGATCTATAAACATTATTATTAAGGTATTAATGTTAAACACACACACACAGAGACACGTACACACACACGCACAACTTGTTTACTGGTTTCATGTTTCTGTTGATGAATTTATTCATCAAGTTTTCTGCTATAAAACCACAAAAGTCTGAGCAGGAAACATCAGAACGACTGAACTCAGATCAGATCCAGTCACCAGAACTTGAACCTGAAGCTGAACCAGAACCAGAACCAGAACCAGAACCAGACATGGACAGAGGTAAGACATCAAGATCAGCATTTCAGACTCCTTCACATCTGACTGACCTGTCTGTCTCTCTCTCTCTCTGTCTGACCTGTCTGTCTCTCTGACGTGTCTGTCTCTCTCTCTCTCTCTCTGTCTGACCTGTCTGTCTCTCTGACCTGTCTGTCTGTCTCTCTCTCTGTCTGACCTGTCTGTCTCTCTGACCTGTCTGTCTGTCAGTGGTGCTCATGCTGTCGGTGCTGTCTCTGACCTGTCTGTCTCTCTGACCTGTCTGTCTCTCAGTGGTGCTCATGCTGTCAGTGTTGTCTCTGACCTGTCTGTCTCTCTGACCTGTCTGTCTGTCAGTGGTGCTCATGCTGTCGGTGCTGTCTCTGACCTGTCTTTCTCTCTGACCTGTCTGTCTCTCAGTGGTGCTCATGCTGTCGGTGTTGTCTCTGACCTGTCTGTCTCTCTGACCTGTCTGTCTCTCAGTGGTGCTCATGCTGTCGGTGCTGTCTCTGACCTGTCTGTCTCTCTGACCTGTCTGTCTCTCAGTGGTGCTCATGCTGTCGGTGCTGTCTCTGACCTGTCTGTCTCTCTGACCTGTCTGTCTCTCAGTGGTGCTCATGCTGTCGGTGCTGTCTCTGACCTGTCTGTCTCTCTGACCTGTCTGTCTCTCAGTGGTGCTCATGCTGTCGGTGCTGTCTCTGGGCGTCTCCTCTCAGCCGATCACAGATGGCCAGCGTCTGTTCTCCATCGCTGTCAGCAGAGTTCAACACCTCCACCTGCTCGCTCAGAGACTCTTCTCTGACTTTGTGAGTCTACGGCAGCTCGAAGGGACAAAACTCACAAACATATGAGATTTCATTAAAGCTGGGGTTGGTCAGGAAGCAGCAGAAAGTCTGTCTGAATCTCATGCACACTGTCTGACTACAGCAACTCTCTCGTAGTTTTACAGCGTCTCTCTGTGTTAGCAGCTAGTTCGCTACGTCCAACGAGCTCTCTGAGCTTCACAGTCGAATAGTTCCAGAAATAAACAAGTCTGAACACCACGGTCTTACAGGTTACACCCCGCCTTTCCGAAACCCAGCTGTTCCGAAAAGACTTCCATTCTTCGTAATGGCCGGGTGTCCCATGTTTTCTAAAGACCCCGCTATTCCGAAAAGGCTATTGGGGAACCCCTGACCCTGACCCTGACCCTGACCCTATTGGGAAGTAATTGGAACTTGAAAGTCGGATTCGGAACAGCGGTGTTTCGGAGTGGAAGGCCGTCCCCGGTCATAAACACAAGCTGAACGGCATGATGGTCCGTCAGTCTGAGGAGGCTGTTAACAGTCACTGCTTGGTGCTAATGTTAGCTGCTAACAGAGCTAATGGAAGCTGTTGCTGTGGTTCTGCTGTTAGCTTTGTGCTAACTGAGTTAGCTGCTGAACGACTGTGTGACCAACTCCAGCTTTAACCATCACTGTTTGCAGTGTTGTGTTTACAGCGTTGTGTGTCTGTGTGTGTGTGTTAGGAGAGCTCTCTGCAGACGGAGGAGCAGCTAAAGCTCAACAAAATCTTCCCTGATTTCTGCAACTCTGATTACATCATCAGCCCCATCGACAAGCATGAGACGCAGCGCAGCTCAGTGAGTACACACAGTACTACATGATACTGCACACAGTACTACATGATGCTGCACACA
Source organism: Pagrus major (assembly GCF_040436345.1). NCBI lineage: Eukaryota > Metazoa > Chordata > Actinopteri > Spariformes > Sparidae > Pagrus > Pagrus major. Next base: position 28,976,437 of record NC_133237.1, read on the forward strand.
GTACTACATGATACTACACACGCACTACATGATACTACACACGCACTACATGATACTACACAGTACTACATGATACTGCACACAGTACTACATGATGCTGCACACAGTACTACATGATACTACACACGCACTACATGATACTACACACGCACTACATGATACTACACAGTACTACATGATACTACACACAGTACTACATGGTACTACACAGTACTACATGATACTACACATAGTACTACATGATACTACACACGCACTACATGATACTGCATACAGTACTACATGATACTACACACAGTACTACATGATACTACACACAGTACTACATGATACTGCACACAGTACTACATGATGCTGCACACAGTACTACATGATACTACACACAGTACTACATGGTACTACACAGTACTACATGATACTACACACGCACTACATGATACTGCATACAGTACTACATGATACTACACACAGTTCTACATGATACTGCACACAGTACTACATGATGCTGCACACAGTACTACATGATACTACACACAGTACTACATGATACTACACACGGTACTACATGATACTGCACACAGTACTACATGATACTACACACAGTACTACATGATACTGCACACAGTACTACATGATACTACACACAGTACTACATGATACTGCACACAGTACTACATGATACTGCACACAGTACTACATGATACTACACACAGTACTACATGATACTACACAGTACTACATGATACTACACAGTACTACATGATACTACACACAGTACTACATGATACTACACACAGTACTACATGATACTACACACAGTACTACATGATACTACACAGTACTACATGATACTACACACAGTACTACATGATACTACACACAGTACTACATGATACTACACAGTACTACATGATACTACACACAGTACTACATGATACTACACACAGTACTACATGATACTACACGTACTTCAACTCGCTTCAGGACAGACATTTCAGACATTTTGTTTATTTTCCTCCTCAATGTTCTCGTTGTTCTCTCAGAACCTCATTAACAAAAAAGATAGAACAAGAAGCGTCTCTGCTTCTGTCTCTTATTGATTGATTGATTGGTTCTAGGTGTTGAAGCTGCTGTCTATCTCCTATCGATTGGTCGAGTCTTGGGAGTTCCCCAGTCGTTCTCTGTCTGGCGGTTCTGCTCCGAGGAACCAGATTTCACCCAAACTGTCTGAGCTGAAGATGGGAATCCATCTCCTGATCAGGGTGAGAACACACACACCAATCATCTGCTACACATGGATCTGATGTATGTGTGAGTACCTGTGTGAGTAAACACCTGGTCCTGCAGGCCAATGAGGACGGAGCAGAGATCTTCCCTGATAGCTCCGCCCTCCAGCTGGCTCCTTATGGAAACTATTACCAAAGTCTGGGCGCCGACGAGTCGCTGAGACGAACCTACGAACTACTCGCCTGTTTCAAAAAAGACATGCACAAGGTGAGGAGGAAGAGGGGTGATGAGATAATGAAGATGTAGTGATGATGTCATGATGATGTCATGATATTTGTGTTTACAGGTGGAGACCTACCTGACGGTGGCGAAATGTAGACTCTCTCCAGAGGCCAACTGCACCCTGTAGCCCCCCCCCTTCTGTGAAACTATGGCCCCTGTTGATGATGTAATCCTGTGTGTTCTGTAGCTCCGCCTCCACGATCTCTGACTCTGATAAGTAGCGTTAACACTAGCATTAGCATTAGCTCCTGTTCAGAGGTGGATGATGTAATTGAAGGTGGTCTGGTGTCATGATGATGAAAGCTTTGAACAGGAAGTGATGTCATACTGTGAAATAAAGTCTGTGCTGTTTGCATCCAGATTCTTGTGCAGACGTTTCTTCTTTGTGTGTTCCCGTCGATTTCTCTTTGTCTTCAGTGACAAACCATCATTATTTCTGTCAGCAGAGTCGACTGTCACACTGGACCTGATGGTAACTTATCTATAACCTATAATCATATATATACACAGTGCATTCAGAAAGTATTCACACCATTTTGTTATGTTGCAGCCATTTAATTAAATAATTTATAATAATATAATAATCAATACACCATGATGACAAAACGGAATCAGAGTGAAGTATTCAGAACCTTCACTCAGTACAGAATCGGGTCTTCTTGGGTATGGCGTGAAAAGCTTTGAACAGCTGGATTTTCTGCCATTCTTCTCTGGAGACTGAATCAAGCTTTCTGAATACTTTCTAAATACACTGTGTGTGTGTATATATGTGTATATACATATACATATATATATATATATATATATATGTATATATATATATATATATATATATATATATATATATATATATATATATATATATATATACAGTAAACAGTAAAAAAAAAAAAAAATCCAGGATGTCGTCTTCAGGTGACCTGTTTAGTTTAAAACTCAATTAATATTAATTTTCTTGTGAAAACTCAGATCTGACCTGACACACTGAACAAAATGACACTGACAGCTGCTGATTGATATTTGACTTTATAAAAATAAAATGTATTATAAAATGTTTTAAACAAATACTCTGTCTCTTAGGTGTATTCATATTCTAAAGTCCCTTCATGTTTGTATGATCACATTTATTTGAGCTCATTGATCCGTTTAACCCTCCAGTCTGACTGGTCGGCGGCTTGATGACAGCTTTACAGCCGCGTCACCAGCAGGGGGCGCAGCAGCCGCGTCACCAGCAGGGGGCGCAGCCGCCGCTTCGGCTCGGTCAGTTTCACGGTCGTTCATTTCCGCCCCGACCTTGTTCCCTCTTCGGTCTTCTTCGGCTGTGTTCGGCTGGTAACGGTCGGTGTGTTCGGTTCAAATCTTCGGCCGCAGCTCCTCCTGGAGACTGAAGTAAAGAAAGAGCCGAGAGAAAAGAAGGAAAACAGACGACAAGAAGCGACAGACGGAGTCTCGAGGCGGAATGACGGTGCTGCAGGAACCTGTCCAGGTAAAAACACATCCTCAGTTCGTTGTCATGAGCGGGGAGCCGAGTATTTATGAAGCCCGTGTTGCCTTTTCCGTCCCGGCCTCAGCGGCTGTTCCAGTCCGCGGTGTGAGCTCTTCCCCCGCCAAAGGCCCCACAGCCCGCTGCTAGCAGCACGGGACGCTTCGTCGCCGCTATTGACGTTAAAAAGCCCATTATTACAGTGTGGTTTGGTCTGTCGGCCGTCGTTTGTTTTAGGAGTCTAACACAATGCTAGTTCGCTAACGTCTGCTTGGTTACTGTTCAAATAGGTCATGCCAGACTCCCTTTAATAACCTGTCAGATTGAGGTTTCCATTGGTGTCGGGTAATAAATCAACTCTGTGGAAGAATTATTTTCACATTTTGTGACTGACGTGGTTCCGCGCGTCGCTTCGGCATAGATCAAATCATCCATAACATAAGTCTAATTTAGGTAATTCAACATTAATTTCGCATGTAGGTCTCATGGTCCTCCGCTTGGGCGGCAGTAGAAGCGCTAACACTTATCAAAGTTTATATTCTACCGAAACCAATTATGTCTGCTTTAATGCACATATGCGGAATTGATCAATGGCCAGTTTTGTTTGGATACAGGTCCGTTAAAAGTTGAGTATTTCTACTGATAAGTAGGACGATTCTAATCAGCTAGATTACAAATGGAGTTTTGTATTATTAGCGTTGCTAATGCTCAACTGTGAGTTCTGTTAGCCGGCTAACACCGTGGCTAACGTTTATTCGAGCGGTTTCAGTCAGCAGAAAATCACCTCTGAAGTTCCCAAGTGAACATAAACGTGTTTGGTGAAGTCTGTTCAGTTTGTATTTAACGTCTGACTCCAGATCAGCCGCTGCAGTGAGGCTAAAGTTATCCAACAACTGGCTGCTAGCTTGTTGTTGCTAACGCTAACTAACGTCAGCTAGCTGCCGGTCAACATGAACAGTATCAGTCAGCTGGTTAGCTTCCATGTCAGCCAGAGTCAACAACATTAAACAGAGTAAAAACAGACTGTAGTTACAGTTCAGTGGGTATTTATCTCCTGATCACAGGCTAACAACGTTAGAATACAAAAATAAACTGTTAATATTGCAGTGGTGTGTTGACATGTAGTGATGTGATTCATCACGTTTCATACGAACAATCACAGTGAAGATCAACGCAGGTTGTTCTCTGCTGATGTCTCGTTGTCCATCTAGACACTTCACCAGGTTACCTGTGTGATCTACAGTGAAGCGCAGGGATCTACAGTGAAGCGCAGGGATCTACAGTGATCTACAGTGAAGCACAGTGATCTACAGTGATGCACAGAGATCTACAGTGATGTACAGTGATCTATAGTGATGCACAGTGACGTACAGTGAAGCACAGTGATCTACAGTGATGCACAGAGATCTATAGTGATGCACAGTGACGTACAGTGATCTACAGTGATGAACAGAGATCTACAGTGATGCACAGTGATCTACAGAGATGCACAGTGATCTGCAGTGATGCACAGTGACAGTGATCTAGAATGACGCACAGTGATCTACAGTGATGCACAGCGATCTACAGTGATGCACAGTGATGCACAGTGATCTACAGTGATTTACAGTGATCTACAGTGATGCACAGTGATGCACAGTGTTCTACAGTGACGCACAGAGATCTACAGTGATTTACAGTGATCTACAGTAGTCTACAGTGATCTACAGTAGTCTACAGTGATCTACAGTGATGCACAGCGATCTACAGTGATGCACAGTGATGTACAGAGATTTAAAGTGATCTACAGTGATGCACAGTGTTCTACAGTGACGCACAGAGATCTACAGTGATTTACAGTGATCTTCAGTGATGCACAGTGATCTACAGTAGTCTACAGTGATCTGCAGTGATGCAGTGATCTATAGTGGTCTGCAGTGATGCACAGTGATCTACAGAGCTCTACAGTGATGCACAGTGATCTACAGTGATCTACAGAGATCTACAATGATGTACAGTGATCTACAGTGATGCACAGTGATCTACAGTGATGCACAGAGATCTACAGTGATCCAGTGATCTACAGAGATCTACAATGATGTACAGTGATCTACAGTGACGTACAGTGATCTACAGTGACGTACAATGATGCAGAGATCTACAGCGATTTACAGTGATGCACAGTGACGCACAGAGATCTACAGTAGTCTACAGTGATCTGCAGTGATAGTGATCTACAGTGATCTACAGTGATCTACAGAGATCTACAGTGACATACAGTGATCTACATTGATCTACAGTGATGCACATTGATCTACAATGACGAACAGTGATGTACATTGATCTACAGAGATCTACATTGATCTACAGTGACGTACAGAGATCTACAGTGACGTACAGTGATCTGCAGTGATGCACAGAGATCTACATTGATCTACAGTGACGTACAGTGACGCACAGTGATGCACAGTGACGTACAGTGATGTACAGTGATGTACAGTGATGTACAGTGATGTACAGTGATCTGCAGTGACGTACAGTGATGTACAGTGATGTACAGTGATGTACAGTGACGTACAGTGATGTACAGTGATGTACAGTGATGTACAGTGATGTACAGTGATGCACAGTGACGTACAGTGATGTACAGTGATGTACATTGATCTACAGAGATCTACATTGATCTACAGTGACGTACAGAGGTCTACAGTGATCTACAGTAACTGATGTCCAGCTGCACAAACTAGATGTTCTGTCTGAAGTTATGCTGCAGCGTCGTCACTAAACTCTAGATTTGGACAAGGTACTTTGATTCTGAAGCTGTCGTTGAGTTTCACTGCAGAGATGTGAGGGTCATCTTTACTTCTCTGACCTAAAGTCCAAACTAACCAAAATATTATTGCAGAAGATGAAAGTTTTATTCCGGTGTTCTCTCCTGAACAATTGATCAGGAGATAGCTAACGTTGTTTACCAAACAACAAGAAGAAGGTAAAGTAAGATACAGCATTATTATGATCAGCTGATAACTACCAAAACCTAAAATATGAAGAGTGACGTGACGTCGAGTACAGAAACTTTAACAACATGAGAAGGTCATGAGATGGCACTCAGACGAAATTATAACCTTACAACAAACACATAATGATAACACACACTGACAGGCTGTTACAGAGCAGCAGGTGTTGATGAGAACAACAGTGTCTAATGTTCTCCTCTAACACAGTGTAGTGTTATGCTTACATTAGTTATTGACCTGTCACAGGTCGCGTCAGCATCGACTTCTGAACCCTGAACCATCGTAACATTGTGATTTAAGGGCTCCATCAGAGAGCACAGAATGGTTGTGTGTCCCTTCCGAGTGGAAATGTTTTGCTGCTCACTGCGCTGACGTTACGTCTCCATGACCCGTTTATTACTTTCTTATTTAACAGCTCAAATAGATCAACACACAACCCTCAGTTAAATACCTGGTGTTTCTTCACATTGGTCACTGTTGGTGTTTCTTTCAGTCATGTCATTGTTGTTCATGTTGTTTTAGTGTAGCGCCTCTGTGAAGCGAGCCGGCTAACTTTGTTTGGAGCTTCTGAGGACGAACACAGCTCAGTTACAGTGTGGAGACAAACTTGTTTCTAAACCACCACTGGGTAGTGCTGGGCGGTATGACCAAAAATGTATATCACGGTATTTTTCAAAATTCTAACGGTTTCACGGTATATGACATTATTTTTTTTTTCATGCATAATGAGGTGTTCACAGCATTTTCTACTGGCTGAGAGAGGAATTACTGCAGTAGATTGACTTAAGATGGTATATTTTACTGTCATGATGAGTGAATATTGTAGAATAATTCCACACTAGTAGTAATACAGGTTTGCATGGCCCCAGGAAATTATGCTGTTTACAAAGAAGAGCCACTCATGATTCTAATGAAGTGAGGAATCAGAATGCAAAGACAGTTAGAGCCAAAATACAAACTTTTACTGTGCAAATTTCACAAACATCTTTCATAAAACCAATACAAAAAGTAGTGCAACTTGCAATAATTATACTGTTGCTTCAAGTTCAAGCCCAGGTACATTACACAGTATTCAAGTAAATCTAAAAAGGAAATATAAAACAAGTGTGACTTAGTGAAGAGGCTGCAGCTGCAAAGGAGGTGTTTCCCGGTGTCCTCCTGTTAATCTACACATGTACCTGCTGACTGTTTATGATCATATGATGCTGTTATAATGTGCTGTGATTGGGATCCTGACCCACCAAACATCCTGGAAAATGACAAAGTTACGTTTTTCTCCTAATTACATAATTACATAATCGCCATCAGTAAACGGGACACTGTCTGACTCTATCACTCGCGGGGAGGGAGGCTGTTTATGGGGGAAAGTTCACTGAAGTCTCGGTCGGGAGGGCTGACCATCGTGGTGATTTTTTTTTACCGCGACAAAACAGTTGGTGAGTTAAAGTTTTTTGCTGGGGACAGACGCTGTTTTTTCGGGCAGAAATAGTCGGTCGGATAGACACTTCTCCACGAATAACTGCGGTATTTCTTTCCTTATATAAGTTGCCAAAGACACGAACAGTTAGCTTTGTGGGACATTTATCTATATTTTGTTGAGTGAAGGACCTGTACAGTTATCAGACAGTGAACACCATTAGACTGACACACCCTCGCTCTGCGCCGCCGGCTTATCCGTTCACACTGGTTCGGTTCGCCAATACAGCGCCTCTGATACTACCTCTGATACTACCTCTGATACTACCTCTGATACTACCTCCAGAGCCGCATCAGAGGCGCAGCGAAATTTCACCCCTTGCCGCACCTGAGACGTTCACACAAAGGAGGATGCGGAGAATTGGCGCAGGATCCCCGCATACAAACGGCAGTGTGAATGAGGCTAATGTCTATCCTATCCATCGTCACTGTAACGTAACACCAGAGCACTACTGTTTACCCTCACCACGCCTCGCAGTCGCACCATGCGTGTTTAGAAGCGCAACATTGAAAAGGGTCCGGTCTGAAACAGTGTCGCGCAGCGTAGCGTTCCGAACGTTGTGTAATCAAATACACCGGTATGGCGGTACATTAAAAATTCATATCATAACGAAAATACACACCGGTATTCGGTGTGAACCGGTATACCGCCCAGCACTACCACAGGGACATATGTTGGTTTACTCTGCAGGGTGAGATGGTTTACTCATTGAGAGACGTTTTGCTCTGCGGGGTGAAACCATGTTGAGCTAATGAGCAACCGCTCCCGTACGGCAACACAGAAGGGACAACCCCTTACTCCAAAGTAAAGTCTGAGTCAGTCATCAGGATGGTTCAGGTGTGAGGGCTGATTCTAAACCTCTGCCTGTCTGTCTCCCTGCCTGTCTGTCTCTCTTCAGGCTGCAGTGTGGCAGGCTCTGAACCACTACGCCTACCTGGATGCTGTTTTCCTAGCTGAGAGACTCTACGCTGAAGGTAACACCTGTCTGTCTGTCTACCTGTCTGTCTCTCAGTGAGGTCAGAGGAGGCCCTCTACCTGTTGGCAACATGTTGACCTGTCTGTCTCTCTACCTGTCTGTCTCTCAGTGAGGTCAGAGGAGGCCCTCTACCTGTTGGCAACATGTTATTACCGCTCGGGGAAGCCATATAAAGCGTACCGGCTGCTGAAGGCTCACAGCTGCTCCACACCACAGGTTCGATTCCTGCTGGCAAAGTGCTGTGTGGAACTCAGCAAGTAAGCGCGCGCACACATGCACACACACGCTCTGACATGATAACCACATTATAGGGATCATTGGCAGAAACACGTGTATATCAGGGTCTTAAGAAGTCGTATTACATTTTATATCTTGTTTTCAATATGTATTATATAATATGTATTTATTAGGGGTGCAACGGATCAAAAAACTCACGGTTCGGATCGTTTCTCGGATCAGAGTCACGGATCGGATCATTTTTCGGATCAGCAAAAAAAAAAAAAAAAAGACAAGACAAAAATACATAATAACAAAAATAGCATAACATAACGGATAGGGTGCGCGACGGGATGTCGTAACGTGGCTCAAGCACTTTCAGCATGTGATGGCTTTAGCCCGGTCGGATTGTGCAGCAAGGGGCTGCTTAAATGCTGCGGTGATAAGCAGTTGATGAGCAGCCTTCGTTTTCACTCCTGTCAGTGAAACACCAGGGTGATGTCGCTTCAAGTGCGTGGCCATGCTTGATGTGTTTCCACTGTCATATGGCTTTCTGGTGCCACAGTGCCTACACACCGTCACAATTTTATCCACTAACCTCTTTCCTTCATCATTATATTTGACAGGGAAGCCAAAATGCTCCCATACAGGGGATTTAAATGACGCGGGGCGTTCAAGCTCCTCCGTTCCTCCGCTCGCCATGACCACGCTGCACTTAACAAGTGTGTGGATTGAACATGCGCACAACTTTTTTTTTTTCATAACTCAATCCGCGGATCACGTGTGTGCCGAACCGAAGATATTGATCCGAACGGATCACGGATCAATGATGATCCGTTGCACCACTAGTATTTATCCAAATAGGTAAAGTTTGCCTGAATGCAGCCATTACGTGACCACGAGTTGTTACCTGACATTTCCCCTCTTAACTCCTCATATGGTTTAATTTAAATAGATGTCTGAGGCTCTTAGAGGTCAGATTAGACTAAAGTTTGAGAAAAATCATACAAATTTGTGTAGCAGAACTTTTTTTCTTATTTTCTGACCCATTAATAATCTCAGCACCCCTCAGATTTATCTTGTAAACCTCTAGGTTGGGAACCACTGGATGAAACTACCTAATAGTATATAAAGTAAATTACAGCTACAATGGAATTGATACAATATTAATAATCTAATGATAAATGATCTAATATTATATTAGTCACAAGGCCAATTTTCTACAGAAGGAGTTTTACTGAAGTAGGATTCTGACCTGAGGACTTTTACATTGTTGTTTTGCTACTTTGACTTGAGTTAAAGATTTGAATACTTCTTCCACCTCTGGGTATTAGTGAGGGAGTTCCTACATGGAAGCTCACCAAAGTTTAATATATTTCATTCTTAGCTTTCTCAGTTGTTTTGTTTATTGGTCAAATATTGTTTTCCAGTGGTTCTTTGTGATAAACCTTCATCGGATTAGTCTCAGTTTGTTGTGCTTTGTTCCCACCTCGCCTATTTGAATAATGTTTATCACAAACTCTGACTGTTTAGTTGTGCTGTCTTACAATCAATATATAGTAAATGTAAATTAAAGTGTGTTGCTGATGTAACCGGTCAGAACTCGAAGTGGTGATGAGGTCTTAAAATGTGTGGAAGGGACTTAAAACGTATTAAACTTAACTTCAGGATTCCTGCATTTACCCTGTATGGGCACATTGGTGTAGCTGCTGTCTACCTGTCTGTCTCTCAGGCTCGCTGAGGGAGAACAGGTTCTGATTGGTGGAGTGCTGAACAAACAGAAGAGTCAAGATGACATCATCACAGAGTTTGGAGAGTCCGCCTCCTTCACACTGTCGTTACTGGGACACATTTACTGGTAAGAACGAGTCCCCCCAGGCTGTTACCTGTGTTACACACACTGATGACTGACCTGTCTCTCTCCCTGTCTCTCTGCTTGTCTCTCTGTCTGTCTGTCTGTCTGAGCAGCAAGACGGATCGTGTTGCTAAAGGTGCCGAGTGTTTCCAAAAAAGTTTAACTCTCAACCCGTTCCTCTGGTCGCCTTTCCAGAACCTCTGTCACCTAGGTAACACACACACACACACATACACATACACACACACACACACACACACACACACACACACATATGTACACACACATATACACACAGTAGATCTATATGTGTTTGTACTCTGGTCTGTGTTCCAGGAGAGAAACCAGATCCAGATCAGGTCTTCAGATTGTCCTCTCTACAAAACTCATATATAGCCCCGCCCCCTCCATCTGTTAGCCCCGCCCAGAACTCCTCCCACCGTCTAGACACCGCCCTCATGGAGACGCCACAGGACACGCTGGTACCTAATCCACACGCATCTCTCCTACTGATAATGGGATCACCGATGGTTTCAGTCTGATAATCAGATTATTAGTCAGACTAATGAAGTGGTTCTGATCAGATTATTAATCTGATTACTAAAACATTTTTTTGTTTTTTAGGAGTTAAATCGTTTGAATCTAGAATCTTCTAACGGAAAGCTGACATCTGATTTGTCGGTTTCCTACATCGACTCCTCCCTCATCTCGCCAGAGACTGGCTCCTTATTGGGTAACACGGTTTCAATGGCATCAGCTGCATCCCTATTGGCTAAACAGAACAAGCCCAAGAGTGGGCGGAGTTTACTTGGAGGGCCTGCTGCACTCAGCCCGCTGACGCCCAGGTAATGACACTTCTGTTTCTGTGTGATGTCATCATCACAGGTCAGAGTTCATCTCTGAAAGTGACTGAACCTGTTAGTCTAACACTGACCTTTAGCGTGTGTGTGTGTGTGTGTGTGTGTGTGTGTGTGTGTGTGTGTGTGTGTGTGTGTGTGTGTGTGTGTAGTTTTGGCATCCTGCCCCTGGAGCCCAGTCCTGGAGACCCCACGTATCTACAGAACTATTCAGCCACAATGGAGACACAAACTACAGCGCCCAGCAAGAAGGTACACACACGTTACACAGATATGACAGACACACACAGATTTCTAAATCAGATGTAGACTTTTATTGTGAAGTTCCATGACACTGTATATCCTGTGGGCCTTTTTTTTTTGGGGGGGGGGGGGGGTCTGAAATGAACACCGGTCAGTCTCCCGCCGGGCGCCAGGTGCAGGTAGATTTTCAGTCCGGTGAGTAAATCTGACAGCTCTCCGCCACACGGAGGGTAAATGTTTGACTGAAATAGACTTGTAATTAAAAACTACACTGAGAGTCTCGAACACATCCTCTGTGACTCAGTTTGAGACACGCACACACACACACTCTGACGGTGTGTCAGAGATGTCAACCAAACACTTTGGTCCAACAGTCTGAGACCAGCAGGCAAAATTCTCTTCTAATAACTATTAAACTATTTAATCAGTTTAACAGTTTGAGTGAAAAATGTCCCTGAATGTCAGAAAATCTCAGTATTTGTTTTGTCCTCCTTCATGCACGCGAGCTGCATGGACTCCACAAGTTATTTAAAACCTGCTGACTCATGTTATCCAGCAGATCTGACAGTGTTCACAAAGAGTTCTTGAGGTGAGACAACCTAAGCACAAAGTTCTTGTCTTCACCACTGAGCTGTTTAACGCTGCAGTGTGTGCCGGTCAGCTGGTCTGCTGATCGCTGCTTCTGGGTGACGTATTAAAAAGTGTCAGACACGTTTCTCTCAGAGCTAATTATTCAGTCATTAAATTAAAGAAACACTTTCAACTGCTGCCTTTACTGACGATAAACTCCAGATATCTCTAGTGTACGTGTGCTGTTAAAGGTCCGGGTGCTACACCGCCCTCTCACTTCAGCTCAGTGTTTTTCATTCTGTCAACATCACGTTAGAAAATCAATTTTTTGATGAGAATCGATTCGATTGGAAGAATCAAGATTATCATGTGAATCGATTTTTTAAAATTTTTTCTTTTACTCCTATCAACAACGTTTGTTCGCTGATTGGATGAACCACTTTTTACGCTCATTAAATATTTATGACTGGCCCTTTGCATCCTGGGAAATTAATCACACACAGTATCACTTCATACACGGTGTTAGAGCTCCAGCAGGGGGCGCTGTCCTGTCTCTGAATGTCTTATTTGACTGTCAACATTTACTGCGCTGTTGACTTGACCTAAACCTGTCTCTCTGCTCACCCGTCTCTCTCTCTCACTCTCTCTCTCCCCTCACCTGTCTTTCTCTCAGTCTGTCTCCAGGATCAGTCAGTCAAAGTCTGTCTTCAGTCAGAGCGGTAACAGCAGAGATGTTCTCCCCATCCCCTTCAACCAATCACAGACCTCAGCCCCTCACACCAGGTAAGTCAGACAGACAGTTTATGTTCATTAGGTGTCTCTGACAACCTGTCTCTCTGATGACCTGTCTGTCTCTCAGTGGCTCCCCTCAGGTCCTCAGTCCCAGTATGTCTGGTCCTCCAAATGTTCAGCCCAGAAGGAGCTCCAGACTGTTTACTAGTGCCAGCTCTACTGCCAAGGTACTGGACCACTACAGTACCACTGCAGTACTACAGTACTGCTGTACTAGTACTTGTACTGCAGTACACACTGCTAACGTCTGCGTCTGTATCTGCAGGAGAACAGTAAGAAGTTAAAGATGAAGTTTCCTACAAAGATCCCCAACAGGAAAACTAAGTGTAAATCAGCAAAGACGTCAAACAGCAGCAACCTGAACGAGAGTCTGGACATCCTGAGACTGGATCCCAGTCTGAGTCTCCCCGACACCAAGATCCCCCAGTACCAGAGGGCTGCTGCAGGTACACATACTGCAGTTATGATGAAATTATTGTCCTACAGACCAGTTGTACTGCTGAGTCCTGAACCTGATCCCTGTCTGGTCTCTACAGTCAGGACAGGAGGTTATTTCAATTGATGTGCAATTTGACCAGTGGCACAAGTGTAAATGTGTGTGTGTGTGTGTGTGTGTGTGTGTGTGTGTGTGTGTGTGTGTGTGTGTGTGTGTGTGTGTGTGTGTGTGTGTGTGTGTGTGTGTGTGTGTGTGTGTGTGTGTGTGCGCAGACAGCGTGATGGCTTTGCTACGGGAACTGGGACGTGGTTACCAGGCACTGTGCTCGTACAACTGCAGAGAGGCCATCAACATCCTCACCTCCCTCCCCCCCCAGCACTACAACACCGGCTGGGTCCTCACACACATTGGCAGGGCCTACTTTGAGCTGGCCGAGTACACACAGGTAACACTCAGCTGTAACACAGGTAACACTCAACTGACACACATGTAACACTCAGCTGTAACACAGGTATAACGCACCTGACACACAGGTAACACTCAGCTGTAACACAGGTAACACTCAGCTGACACACATGTAACACTCAGCTGTAACACAGGTATAACACACCTGACACACATGTAACACTCAGCTGTAACAGGTATAACACACCTGACACACAGGTAACACTCAGCTGTAACACAGGTATAACACACCTGACACACAGGTAACACTCAGCTGTAACACAGGTATAACACACCTGACACACAGGTAACACTCAGCTGTAACACAGGTATAACATACCTGACACACAGGTAACACTCAGCTGTAACACAGGTATAACACACCTGAAACACTCAGCTGTAACACAGGTAACACTCAGCTGACACACATGTAACACTCAGCTGTAACACAGGTATAACACTCAGCTGACACACAGGTAACACTCAGCTGTAACACAGGTATAACACACCTGACACACATGTAACACTCAGCTGTAACAGGTATAACACACCTGACACACAGGTAACACTCAGCTGTAACACAGGTATAACACACCTGACACACAGGTAACACTCAGCTGTAACACAGGTATAACACACCTGACACACAGGTAACACTCAGCTGTAACACAGGTATAACATACCTGACACACAGGTAACACTCAGCTGTAACACAGGTAACACTCAGCTGACACACATGTAACACTCAGCTGTAACAGACAGGTATAACACACCTGACACACATGTAACACTCAGCTGTAACACAGGTATAACATACCTGACACACAGGTAACACTCAGCTGTAACACAGGTATAACACACCTGAAACACTCAGCTGTAACACAGGTAACACTCAGCTGACACACATGTAACACTCAGCTGTAACACAGGTATAACACTCAGCTGACACACAGGTAACACTCAGCTGACACACATGTAACACTCAGCTGTAACACAGGTATAACACACCTGACACACATGTAACACTCAGCTGTAACACAGGTATAACACACCTGACACACAGGTAACACTCAGCTGTAACACAGGTATAACACACCTGACACACAGGTAACACTCAGCTGTAACACAGGTAACACTCATGATGTCGTGATGATGTTTGTTTGTAGGCGGAGCGTCTGTTCAGTGAGGTTCGCAGGATCGAGTCGTACAGAGTTGAAGGGATGGAGATTTATTCGACCACGCTGTGGCACCTCCAGAAGGACGTTGCCCTGTCCGCCCTGTCCAAAGACCTGACCGACATGGACAAGAACTGTCCTGAGGTAAGAGCTACACCTGTCCACAGCCTCACCTGTCTGTCTGTCTCTCTGATCACCCGTCTGTCTCTCTTTGATTACCTCTCTATCTCTGATCACCTGTTTGTCTCTCAATTCAATTTCAATTCAACAGGCTTTATTGGCATGACTGTGTTTTACAATATTGCCAAAGCGTTAGGACTACAGAAAAAGAATACATAGATAATTAATAGTTAAGAATAATAATAATAATAAAAAGAAAGGTGCGTGCGTGCGTGAGCGTGCGTGTGTATCATATAAAGGTAATAATTACAGAACAATAGTCAGCTAGTTAACAATATATCAGTGTGCAGGTAAGAACCCAGTGAGGAGCAGCTGGCTCATGTGGAGGAGATCATGTCAGGTGTTGTGCAGCTCTTCTCTTCTTCTGTGGCAGCACTCACATATTTTGCTGCATCTACAGCAGTGGCACTTTTTTCTCCCAGTAGATGATGTAGTTTTTCTTGGTCTGAGAGTTTGTGGAAGTTTGGGGTTCTGTGTGTAATGTTGGTGTAGAGCTGGTTCTGATGTCTGTCTCTCTCTCTGATCACCTGTCTGTCTCTCAATTTCAATTCAATTCAATTCAATTCAACAGGCTTTATTGGCATGAATGTGTTATACAATATTGCCAAAGCAAAGGATTACAGAAAAAAATACATTGATGATGATGATGATGATAATAATTAAAATAAATAAATAAATAAATAAAAATAAAACGAAGAAAGGAAAGTGTGTGTGTGTGTGTGTGTGTGTGTGTGTGTTGATGTTGGTGATATATATGATATATACAATAAATAAATAAATAATTAAGAAAGAAACAGTTAAGTGTCTCAGGTTCCACTGGCTGTCCTCAGGTCATGACATGACGTGATGAATTTCGCTGCAGTGTTCTCACTTTTGGGCATTTCTCCAAGTAAGTATGGGAGTTTCTCTGTGTCTGTTAAGTTTTTGAATTCAGGGTGTACTTTTATTATTTTGGGAACATGTTGGTTTCTCAGAGGCTGGTATTTGGGACATGAGGTGAGGAAGTGTAGCTCTGACTCGACCTCTTGTCTGTCACAGTGGGAGCAGAGTCTCTCCTCCTCTGGCAGCCAGCTCTGTCTGAACCGACCCTCCTCTGCAGCTCGGCTGGTCACTGAGTCTGAACATCGTCAAGGCTTTTCTTCATTTAGGATCTTTTACTGTGCTCAGATCATTTGCTAATGTAAAGTTTCTTTTTAGGGTCAGATAACATTTTAATTTAGTCTGTGTTTTAGTTGTTTCCTTCCAGTATGTGATAGAGATTTCTTGTTGTTGGTTGATAATTTGGTCTGGTCTGATTGGCTCGGTGTTGTGGTCCTGAGGCTGTCCGGGCGTGTTGGGTTGTCTGGACAGAGCCTCTGGACCAGCTGGCTGAGGAGACTCTTCTCTGGCTTCAGCTCCCGGCAGGTTTGGGCTCTGTGATGTCTGGGGGTCACTAGTTTTTAGGTGATTGTAAAATGTAATTGCTCTTTTTTGTATTTTCAATACGAGGGGGTATTGGCCGAGTTCTGCTCTACACGCATTGTTTGGTGTCTTTCTCTGGACCTGCATGATGTTCTTACAGAACTCTCTCTCTCTGATCACCTGTCTGTCTCTCTCTCCGATCACCTGTCTCTCTCTCTCTGATCACCTGTCTGTCTGTCTCTCTCTGATCACCTGTCTCTCTCTCTCTGATCACCTGTCTGTCTCTCTCTCCGATCACCTGTCTGTCTCTCTCTGATCACCTGTCTGTCAATTTAATTTCAATTTAAATAGCTTTATTGGCATGACAAGGCAGTGCTTATATTGCCAAAGCATATAACAATAAAATAATATTAATAAAAAATAAATAAAAAAACAAACAGATGAATAAGTGACAGTCAATGGCAGAACATAAACAATAACAATAAAATATACACAACTTAACAATTGAGACTGTCTCTCTCTCTGATCACCTGTCTGTCTCTCTCTCTCTGATCACCTGTCTGTCTCTCTCTCTGATCACCTGTCTGTCTCTCTCTCTGATCACCTGTCTGTCTCTCTCTCTGATCACCTGTCTGTCCCTCACTCTGATCACCTGTCTGTCTCTCTCTCTGATCACCTGTTTGTCCCTCACGCTGATCACCTGTCTGTCTCTCTCTCTGATCACCTGTCTGTCTCTCTCTGATCACCTGTCTGTCTGTCTCTGATCATCTGTCTGTCTGTCTCTCTCTGATCACCTGTCTGTCCCTCACTCTGATCACCTGTCTGTCTCTCTCTCTGATCACCTGTTTGTCCCTCACGCTGATCACCTGTCTGTCTCTCTCTCTGATCACCTGTCTGTCTCTCTCTGATCACCTGTCTGTCTCTCTCTGATCACCTGTCTGTCTCTCTCTGATCACCTGTCTGTCTCTCTCTCTCTGATCACCTGTCTGTCTCTCTCTCTCTGATCACCTGTTTGTCTCTCTCTCTGATCACCTGTCTGTCTCTCTCTCTCTGATCATCTGTCTGTCTGTCTCTCTCTGATCACCTGTCTGTCCCTCACTCTGATCACCTGTCTGTCTCTCTCTCTCTGATCACCTGTCTGTCTCTCTCTCTCTGATCACTTGTCTGTCTCTCTCTGATCACCTGTTTGTCTCTCTCTCTGATCACCTGTCTGTCCCTCACTCTGATCACCTGTCTGTCTCTCTCTCTCTGATCACCTGTCTGTCTCTCTCTCTCTGATCACTTGTCTGTCTCTCTCTGATCATCTGTCTGTCTGTCTCTCTCTGATCACCTGTCTGTCCCTCACTCTGATCACCTGTCTGTCTCTCTCTCTGATCACCTGTTTGTCCCTCACGCTGATCACCTGTCTGTCTCTCTCTCTGATCACCTGTCTGTCTCTCTCTGATCACCTGTCTGTCTCTCTCTGATCACCTGTCTGTCTCTCTCTGATCACCTGTCTGTCTCTCTCTCTCTGATCACCTGTCTGTCTCTCTCTCTCTGATCACCTGTTTGTCTCTCTCTCTGATCACCTGTCTGTCTCTCTCTCTCTGATCATCTGTCTGTCTGTCTCTCTCTGATCACCTGTCTGTCCCTCACTCTGATCACCTGTCTGTCTCTCTCTCTCTGATCACCTGTCTGTCTCTCTCTCTCTGATCACTTGTCTGTCTCTCTCTGATCACCTGTTTGTCTCTCTCTCTGATCACCTGTCTGTCCCTCACTCTGATCACCTGTCTGTCTCTCTCTCTGATCACCTGTTTGTCCCTCACGCTGATCACCTGTCTGTCTCTCTCTCTGATCACCTGTCTGTCTCTCTCTGATCACCTGTCTGTCTCTCTCTGATCACCTGTCTGTCTCTCTCTCTCTGATCACCTGTCTGTCTCTCTCTCTCTGATCACCTGTCCGTCTCTCTCTCTGATCACCTGTTTGTCTCTCTCTCTCTGATCATCTGTCTGTCTGTCTCTCTCTGATCACCTGTCTGTCCCTCACTCTGATCACCTGTCTGTCTCTCTCTCTCTGATCACCTGTCTGTCTCTCTCTCTCTGATCACTTGTCTGTCTCTCTCTGATCACCTGTCTGTCTGTCTCTCTCTGATCACCTGTCTGTCTCTCTCTCTGATCACCTGTTTGTCTCTCTCTCTGATCACCTGTCTGTCTCTCTCTCTCTGATCACCTGTCTGTCTCTCTCTCTCTGATCACTTGTCTGTCTCTCTCTGATCATCTGTCTGTCTGTCTCTCTCTGATCACCTGTCTGTCCCTCACTCTGATCACCTGTCTGTCTCTCTCTCTGATCACCTGTCCGTCTCTCTCTCTCTGATCATCTGTCTGTCTGTCTCTCTCTGATCACCTGTCTGTCCCTCACTCTGATCACCTGTCTGCCTCTCTCTCTGATCACCTGTCTGTCTCTCTGCAGGCCTGGTGCGTGGCAGGAAACTGTTTCAGTCTTCAGAGGGAGCACGACATCGCCATCAAG
Organism: Pagrus major; assembly: GCF_040436345.1. Taxonomy (NCBI): domain Eukaryota; kingdom Metazoa; phylum Chordata; class Actinopteri; order Spariformes; family Sparidae; genus Pagrus; species Pagrus major. Next base: position 28,995,555 of record NC_133237.1, read on the forward strand.
TTCTTTCAGAGAGCCATCCAGGTGAGCTGCTGTTACATGGTTACTGTTACCAAGGTCTCTTCACTCTGTCATCACCTGTCTCACCTGTTTAGGAATGTCTCTGTCTCCACCTGTTATTCTCTCTCTCTCTCTCTCTCTCTCTCTGTGATCTCTCTCTCTCTGTGATCTGTCTCTCTCTGTACCTGTATCTCTCTATATGACCTGTCTGTCTCTCAGGTGGACCCGAGCTTTGCGTACGCTTACACTCTGTTGGGTCATGAGTTTGTTCTGACTGAGGAGTTGGACCGAGCTCTGGCCTGCTTCCGAAACGCCATCAGAGTCAACAACAGACACTACAACGCATGGTACGGTAACCATGGTAACAACAGAGGTTACATACTGTGCACCATATGTGCATAAGTAAGATATACAGTCATGGAAAAAATTATTAGACCACCCTTGTTTTCTTCAATTTCAAACAAAGAAAAAAACAAGGGTGGTCTAATAATTTTTTCCATGACTGTATATGTAGATCTATCTATAGATAGATAGATATAGATCTATAACCAACAGTGTGCATGTGATGTCTGTTGAGACAGGAACATTTTTACGTCTGTGTTCATCAGCTGTTCAACATTTAAGAACTGTTGAAATTTTCAAAGTAAAATGTGTGTGTGTGTGTGTGTGTGTGTGTGTAGGTATGGTCTGGGGATGATTTACTACAAACAGGAGAAGTTCAACTTGGCAGAAATCCACTTTAAGAAAGCTCTGAGCATCAACCCTCAGAGCTCTGTGCTGCTCTGTCACATCGGAGTGGTAAGTTAGCATGTAGCATCCATCAGGAAGCGCTGATCAATGGACCATAGAGAGATAACAATCAATCGTCGGACTGTTACCAATCTATCACTGACTCCCATTCCTTCTGTATGTAGCATCAATCCTTTCTATAGTGATTTATAATGATTTGTGTGTTTGTGTGTGTGTGTGTGTGTGTGTGTGTGTGTGTAGGTGCAGCATGCGTTGAAGAAGTCTGACGCAGCTTTAGAGACTCTGAACAGAGCGATCGGGATCGACCCAAAAAACCCACTCTGCAAGTTCCACCGAGCGTCCATATTGTTCGCCAACGACAAGTACAAGGTAATCAATACTGACCTGTAGTGATCGATATTCATACTGTTCATTAATGACAAGTACAAGGTAATCAATACTGACCTGTAGTGATCGATATTCATACTGTTCATTAATGACAAGTACAAGGTAATCAATACTGACCTGTAGTGATCGATATTGTATCAGTTGTAACAGAAGAAAACAGACTTGTTGTGAAAGAAGCTTCTTTTGGTGGATAAATTCCATTAACATTCAGAAGGTCTAGACGAGCCGCACCAATACATTATTTTTATTTATTATTATTTTACGCGCGCCTCCAACGCGCGCATGTTGATAACGCATCATCACTTTGTGTGGCGTAATTTAGCATGTTGACCCAGGTCTTATGTTAGATCTAAGCTGAGCTGAGGTGATAAAACCCAGTTCTACTGCAGAGTCAACTGACCCGGCTGTAAATGCAGAGTTACACATTCACATTGCACATAAAACCTGATTTTAGCGGGTTTAAGTGGATTTTGACCAGTGAAAAGAGGAATAACTCAACTAACCCTCTGTCTGTCTGTCTGTCTGTCTGTCTGTCTCTCACTACACTGACCTGTCTGTCTCTCACTACACTGACCTGTCTGTCTCTCACTACACTGGCCTGTCTGTCTCTCACTACACTGGCCTGTCTGTCTCTCACTACACTGGCCTGTCTGTCTCTCACTACACTGACCTGTCTGTCTCTCACTACACTGACCTGTCTGTCTCTCTGTGCAGGCGGCTCTTCAGGAGTTGGAGGAGTTGAAGCAGATCGTTCCCAAAGAGTCTCTGGTTTACTTCCTCATAGGAAAGGTAATAGATATCAGCTGACCTCTGACCCTTTAACCCTGACATGGACGTTGGAACCTGTCTGTCTGACTGCCTGTCTCCGTCCCTCAGGTGTATAAGAAGCTGGGTCAGACTCACCTGGCTCTGATGAACTTCAGCTGGGCCATGGATCTGGATCCTAAAGGAGCAAACAACCAGATCAAAGAAGCCATCGACAAGAGATACCTGCCAGAGGATGAAGGTGAGACAGGTACAGATCAATCCGTCTGATCAGTGAGACAGGTACAGATCTATCCGTCTCGTCAGTGAGACTGGTACCTTGTGTATCATATTTGATTCTTACTCTGTTTTTACATGTTGAGCAACAAAAGGAATCTGAACTCTTGAAACAGTCGACATTGTAAGAAATGCTGTGTTTACATGGAGGAGGAGGAGCTGTGTCTCTGAGCTGCCAGCTGTGTCTCTGAGCTGCCAGCTGTGTCTCTGAGCTGCCAGCTGTGTCTCTGAGCTGCCAGCTGTGTCTCTGAGCTGCCAGCTGTGTCTCTGAGCTGCCAGCTGTGTCTCTGAGCTGCCAGCTGTGTCTCTGAGCTGCCAGCTGTGTCTCTGAGCTGCCAGCTGTGTCTCTGAGCTGCCAGCTGTGTCTCTGAGCTGCCAGCTGTGTCTCTGAGTTGCCAGCTGTGTCTCTTGTCAAGAGAGAGCAGACAGGCAGAATGTCTTCAGGGAGGGCTGCGGCTCCATCAAACCCAACTTGAACGACTTGGTTTTGATAAGCTGCCGTTTGCCACCAGGCTGCTCGTTGAGGGCAGTCTGTCCTTCAGACATTCAGCCTGTCCACTCTCCGACACTCCGGGAGTGAAGAAGCGCACTGTGGTGCGCTCAGGTTATGGCGTAGTTACGGCATCAATTCAACACCGAAGCACAAAATTAAGCTTTATCTACATTGTTAGCTGCAGCAGCAGTTCAGGTAATGAGAGCTGAACAATGTGGTGCTGGTGACGGAGGCAGCAACACGTCTATCAGTTTTTTAATGATCATTATCAACAGAAACACTGAAGCTGTGCATCTTTACAGACTCCAGCCTCCTCTGACACAAACAGCATCAGTCAGTGTATTTTAACCAATCAGAGACCATGACACCACACATGTCACAATTGGCGCCACACATGACGCCACACATGACGCCACAATTGACGCTACACACGACGCTCACATGAAGCCACACATGACACCACACATGATGCCACAATTGGTGCCACACATGATGTCACAATTGGCGCCACACATGATGTCACAATTGGTGCCACACATGATGTCACAATTGGCGCCACACATGATGTCACAATTGATGCTACACATGACGCTACACACGACGCCACACATGACACCACACATGACACCACACATGATGCCACACATGATGTCACAATTGACGCCACACATGACGCTACACATGAAGCCACACATGACGCCACACAGCAAAACTTTGTATCAGTGAGAATAAAACTGTCTCTCTCCACCTGTCTGTCTCTCTCCACCTGTCTGTCTCTCTCCACCTGTCTAGCGGCCGAGGTGTACGACAGTCAGGACAGCAGCATCATGACGGACGCCGATGACACGCAGCTCCACACAGCTGAGAGCGATGACGTCCTTTAACCCCGCCCCTTCATTTAAACCCCGCCCCCGCTCAAGCCAAGCCCCTGCTGCTCTGATTGGCCGGAGGAGTACTGTTGCTAGGCAACATTCTGACAGACGGACCTTCAGTTTTGCTCCGCTCCCGGTCATCCTTCCTGTCGTCTGATTGGCTGAAACAGACTGCTGCTGCCCTGAAGCCCCGCCCCCTGTCTTTCCTCTTCCTCGTATGTCATCGAGCTCGTCCTCTGACATCACAGCTGTTTTTTATGTTCTTTTTATCATCGTTATGGAAATAAATCAATAAAAACATGTAAACTCTGCCAACTGCTGTCTGTCTTCTTCCTGTTACCAGCAGCCAATCAGAGCAGCTCTGCACTGATTGGAGCAGGTGAATGAAGGTATGTTCGCAGACCCCAGGGCATGATGGGAAACACACGGTTTAATCAGTAATATGACACATTTTGTTTATCAGAGAAATTCAGTTTGAGTTTGTTCACAGAGAAATGTGACTTATAATAATAATAATAATAATATATAAGGATAATATTAATAATCAATAGTAATAATGAAACTTCCGAACTTCACTAATTACACGTTAAGTTCCTATTTATAAAGTGGAGACGACATCATGAACATTTCATGTAGGTGGCATTACATCCCGGTGTCAGTGGGCGGCGTTACATCCCGGTGTCAGTGGGTGGCGTTACATCCCGGTGTCAGTGGGTGGCGCTACATCCCGGTGTCAGTGGGTGGCGTTACATCCCGGTGTCAGTGGGTGGCGTTACATCCCGGTGTCAGTGGGTGGCGTTACATCCCGGTGTCAGTGGGTGGCGCTACATCCCGGTGTCAGTGGGTGGCGTTACATCCCGGTGTCAGTGGGTGGCGTTACATCCCGGTGTCAGTGGGTGCCGCTACATCCCGGTGTCAGTGGGTGGCGTTACATCCCGGTGTCAGTGGGTGGCGCTACATCCCGGTGTCAGTGGGTGGCGCTACATCCCGGTGTCAGTGGGTGGCGTTACATCCCGGTGTCAGTGGGTGCCGCTACATCCCGGTGTCAGTGGGTGGCGTTACATCCAGGTGTCAGTGGGTGGCGCTACATCCCGGTGTCAGTGGGGTGTCAGTGGGCGGCGTTACATCCCGGTGTCAGTGGGCGGCGTTACATCCTGCTTAGTTTGAACGTAATATCTAAGGACAGAGTTTTCGCTCTTAACATCTGAATGTTTGCACCGACTTGAACAGTTTGATCATAGGCAGGAGTTATAATCTGACTCCGCCCTCTCAGGAGCTGTGAAGTCTGTAAAATAGCAGTTGTCATGGCGATCATTTTGAGTGAATTTTAATGTTATAGTGTTGACAAGTAAATAAATCTTCGAGTTAGATGACTGTCTAATTAACAACTACCTACTGATTTATTACAGTTAGCATGTGTAGCATCATGGTTTATTGTCACAATTTGTTCAGCTCCATAACAAACCGGCTGAATCACTGTTGTAGTTGACAGTTTCAACTTGGGGGACAGACCAATCAGCCAGATGTGGGACAATGTCGGACATGTCACTGATGTACGGATGTAGTCTAAAATTTAGATATATTGTCTAGCTAACTTTAAAAAATAAACATTTCTATTCTGCCTGGTAGCTCATAACATCTATGCTTTACCTTCTCATTGATTTAGTAGCACACAATAGACTAAACAGGTTACAGGTAAGACCTTTATTAACACGTGAAGGACTTTACAATTATATTTCAAGCAGCCCTGTTTATATTTTCAGATTTGAACAAATGGTATGGTTGTACAATCCAAACACAATACCTTCAGTTATTCAGACTTTTCTAACAACCCTATACTGAAGTAGAACCATATACTTAACCATAGCAGGAGGCATTATTCAAAATATCTTGTGGTTTCTCCTCCTAACACAAATGCAACTCCTGCATTTCATCAACAATTAGGCACAAATAGATCAAATACAATCAGATGAATACAAATGAAAGCGTTCAGGAGGAAACAGGAAGTGAAAGGCTGCATTCTCAGCACCACAGACAGCAGCTGGCTGAAACTCAAGAATAACAACAGTCTAACAACAGACACTTTATTCTTATTTTAATTAACTCAATCCTACCTGAGATGTTCTTGACTTGACTTGAGTGCATCGCTGTAGAATCCCTTACAGCTGGATACAAAGTTGCTCTTGACTTGAATCTCATATCATATAATCAAGTCATACCACTTTTGAAGGTAGCTGAGTGCGACCTGGTAGAAGTTGGAAGGATCACATTTGATTGCTGCCGTCTTTTGGGCTGGAAGCTGTCGGAGGATATCACTGGTCTCTGCTCCTAAGAAGGAATCCACCTGTGGTTGTTGGAGCTTTGTTGAAGAGTGCACATCATCTCATACAACTCACAAACAGTCACGTCCTCTCGCTCCAACTGCAGCACAACATCATGGAAGATCTTCAGCACATTATTGAGGAAAGACAGGTAGACCTGTAGGTCAAGGGGTCGCCCATCACCGTCCTGATCTTTTTTAAATAAGTGCCACAGTTATTTTGGGCACCTATCCTCCCCCAGTGACAAAAAATAGCTCTTGATATCTGCCCGGTTGTCATGTAGTCTCTCTCCAGCTGGACATAAGCTTTGCCATCTTGTGTCCACGTGTCTCAGTACAGCCTGATAGTCTTCCACAAATGTGAACACATTTCAGTTCTGTACATTTTGAGGATGCTGAAAAGTGACTGAATATTTTGTTCACTGTGAACTCTGTGTCAGTGTCCAACCTGTCTCCAGCATGTTCTGCACAGCTGTGCACTATGTGGGCCTGACAGTTTGCCTTTATGATGCATTTGTAAGGGAAATTCTTCTTGTTGAGGTTGAGAGTTGCTAATTCTCTGAAGAATTTTAGACTCAGTGTGATGAATCAGATCTCTTTAACACCTGCAGCATGGACAGAAGACCTGAGTGTCTCTGCAGTCTTCAGATGTTTCTGACTTAAACACAACAGAATACAGAGATCACAAACTTTATGACAGTCATTAATCATTTCTTCCCAAAACAATGACCCTCTGATGTTTGTGTTGATCATGTCTTTCAGGACGGTCACCCTCTGATGTTTGTGTTGATCATGTCTTTCAGGACGGTGACCCTCTGATGTTTTATTGGACAGTAAGTGTCATCCTGTCTACCTTCCTGTGACACCTCAGGTGAAGAGAACTGCCCCTCATGTGACTTTCTGACCTTCACACCTTAAAGAGGAACCTCCTCCTCTCACATCCTGACATGTTCTCTACAGTACATTGATTACTGAATTCAAAACTATTTAACTTCTCACACATTGTTGTCTGCTCTTAGTTTCTGGAAAACAGAATTGTTTTTTCCATAATTTACATGATCAGCAGTGTCCAGTCATCTTTCCACTTGTTTATAATGTGGCGGTGTATGTAAGCAGATGACTCATCGCTGTCCTTGTTTTTCAAACCCAGCTCAGGTGTCCAGTATCTAACAGGCAGTGGGAACAGTCTCTCCTTTCTTCACAGCCATTGGATCAATGACAAGTTTTAGAGGAAGCATCTGTCCTGCAGTGGTTTCAAACTAGAGCCAATTAAATTGCAGATATCATCTTGTGACGTCAGGTCACCTTAGTCTCAGCGTCACAGTGGTTATTAGCTGTAGTTGAAGGTTGGAGGATAGTTTTCGTCATCATGATGCTTCGTCCTGTTTCACAGAACGTTATCTTCTGTTGTTTGTTGATTAACGATAGTTAACAGAATTATATATTTTCAGGTGTTTGCTTGCTCACTGATCGGCCACAGGAAGTGAAAATGTCATTTTCTGTGACAATGTTTTGGTTAGTTTGGACGTTACGTCTCTGTGGTGCAACCAAACGACGTCGCACTCTGAAGACAGAAATGACACTGAGCTCTTATCAAACATGTGGCCGCACTGAAAATACTCACAATAACTTCCTGTTTTTGTTTTGTTTGATCCTGTAAAGGGCCAAAAATACACACTTCAAAATGGCTGACTTCCTGTTGGGTTTAGACAAGGATGTGATGATGTAGTTACACAGTTTTGGTTTCCGATTCAAGCCAGAGAAACTTTATTGGTACAAAGCACTTTAACAGCCAACAAGCAGAGAGAAACAGTGGAGTTTGGCACCTGGTATCAAACTGCATTCTGGGTAGTGTTAATGATGGGGTGGGAGGTCATTAGGGGGGCCTACAACAAGTTAGCATTCAGAAACACAGAACAGATGAAGATGATTGGCTGAGAGGGATGACATCAGAGAGACAGAGACTTTACACAATTGGAGAGATTTCATAAAGGAAGCTAACGAGCTAATCCAGGCTACTTAGCAGTTAGCCTGGATTAGCATGTTTTCCAGGAGACACCTGGAACAACCTCCTGGATTCCCCTAACTTTATTCAAGGACCTTGTAACCTCCTCAAGGACCTCCTGAACATCTCACTGACCATGAGAACTTCTGTCTGATCAGTCGATATAATTAATTATCACAATATAAATGAGTCGTCAATACTTTTCAAATTGCTCCGGTGGATCAACACACAGGAAGTCATTTTAAATAAATCAATAACTCCTCAGCTGATTCATTTTCATTATTTCATTCACAAAGTCAGAAATCCTTTCTTTTTAGCAGCTATTTGTTTCAGGTTCTTCTGATTGTTTTCTTGTTTCGTCGTCTAACGATGTGACATCACTGACAAACGTTTAGCCAACAAGCTGAAGCTCTGTCATGTGATTGGTTTGAATTAGCATGCTGTCATGTAATGTAACTTCAACATTACAATACAACTTTTAATTTTCTTTTGAATCCTGCAGCCCAACCTGGAACTTCCTCTGGTTCAGAGCACCTCCTCAAGGACCCAAAAACCTTTTCAAGTAGTCCTGGAACCAACTCAAGGCCCTTGAAATGTCAGATTTCACCTCTGTACAGGAGCTCCAGGAAGTGCTCAACCTAGCTTAGCACAAAGACTGGAATCTGAGGGAAACTACTAGCCTAGCTTAGCATGATGACTGGAAGCAAAGGGAAACTGTTAGCCTAGCTTAGCATAATGACTGGAAGCAGAGGGAAACTGTTAGCTTAGCTTAGCATAATGACTGGAAGCAGAGGGAAACTGTTAGCCTAAATAAGAGACACAGTGAGCTTTGTTCCGTTAGAAGAGCAAAAATCCACCTCCACAAGTGAGATTCCAGTGTTTGTGCTAAGCTAGGCGCTAAGCTAGGTGTTGCTTCATAAATTGACCAGTCCCCTGACCGACTCCGCTGTGATTGGCTGATAATCTGGATGAGGGTCAGTTTGAGGCGTCACTTTAATAAAATCGCTCCAATCATGTTCATGTGACATCAGACGACGGTCAGGAGGAAAAAGGCAGGTGAAGATTTTTTTCTTTCTTCCATCAGTTTCCTTGTTAAGAGGAGGGGGCGGGGCTAGTAGGCACAGCGTCGTCCAGTCACAGGCCCTGTTTGGCGAGGGAGGCAGACACCTGATGGAAAGAGGAAGTTGACAATGCGGGTGATTATATTTATACAGATGAACAAGATTCCAGATGCAAAGACTATTGACTATTAAGACTATTGTGAACCGCTCACCTGCGGCCGAAACACTTTCTATCTTCCAGGTTTACTTTCTGGTCACGTGACCAACTGAACACCTGAAACAGCGACGAGCTGCAGTTCAAACTCACGACCCCTCCGGCTGTCAGCTGCAGTGCCGACAGGCCGGCAGAGGTCGGTGTGTTTACCAGGAAACTACAGCTCATAAACTGCCGTATCAGACCCGCGACCAGAAATGCTGTGAGTTAACAGTCATGAAGGCAGCCAATCAGAGGTGGGGGAGGGGTCCATGATAACGCAGGTATTACACCTTGACTTTGACTTCTGAACAAGTAAATCTTACCTGATCAGCCAGGTTGTTGAGGGGTGGAGCTTCAGCAGCATTGAGGCTTCCGGGGGAGGAAGTGTTGCTATGGTGATGAGGGGAGGAGTCAGGCTGGATGACGATTTCAGCACCGTGGTCGGTTCGAGCTCTGGCGTTCTCCCTGAAGCTCAGCTTCTGACTTTCAATCTGTACACACAAATCAGTTATATACAAACATACATGTACACATGTTTATATGTGTTGTTAGCATGTTGTTAGCATGTACCCTCTTCCTCCCTCCTCCTGGAACATGAGTGACGTTCTCCAGAGAACCGACTTTTGACTGAACAGATTTAAAATCCACCTTCTCTGATTTAATCTCCAGTTTCCCTCCACCTGAAACACACACACACACACACACACACACACACCAGTACATTATTATAAAAATTATTATGATAACAGTCATACGGCGCTCTATACAGCTGATACAGGAAAGTACAATGTGTGTGTGTGTGTGTGTGTGTGTGTGTGTGTGTGTGTGTGTGTGTGTGTGTGTGTGTGTGTGTGTGTGTGTGTGTGTGTGTGTGTGTGTGACCTGGTTTGTGGTGGATGTTCTCTTTGGAGCCACATTTTGATGTCACATTAGTGAGATCCAACTTCTTATGAACAATCTGAACCTGCAGACAGACAGACAGGTGGAGAGACAGACAGGTTAGTGTTATGAGGATCACACAGAAACATGTCGGCAGTTAAACGGTTGTTTCCTGTCTGCCCCGCCTGAGCTCTACAGGGACAGGTGTGTGTGTGTTACCTGACTGACAGGTGTGTGTGTGTTACCTGACTGACAGGTGTGTGTGTGTTACCTGTCTGACAGGTGTGTGTGTGTTACCTGTCTGACAGGTGTGTGTGTGTTACCTGACTGACAGGTGTGTGTGTGTTACCTGTCTGACAGGTGTGTGTGTGTTACCTGACTGACAGGTGTGTGTGTGTTACCTGACTGACAGGTGTGTGTGTGTTACCTGACTGACAGGTGTGTGTGTGTTACCTGTCTGACAGGTGTGTGTGTGTTACCTGTCTGACAGGTGTGTGTGTGTTACCTGTCTGACAGGTGTGTGTGTGTTACCTGACTGACAGGTGTGTGTGTGTTACCTGACTGACAGGTGTGTGTGTGTTACCTGTCTGACAGGTGTGTGTGTGTTACCTGTCTGACAGGTGTGTGTGTGTTACCTGACTGACAGGTGTGTGTGTGTTACCTGACTGACAGGTGTGTGTGTGTTACCTGACTGACAGGTGTGTGTGTGTTACCTGTCTGACAGGTGTGTGTGTGTTACCTGACTGACAGGTGTGTGTGTTACCTTTCCTCCTCCAGGTACGTGTTTGAGGTTCTCAGTGGATCCGACCTTTGACCTCACATTGCTGAGGTCAGGCATGGGGTGGGAGGGTGGGGGGGGCGTCCGTCCACGGGCAGAGCCGGGAGACCTGGGGGGGGTCCGGACCACCGCCACCTGCAGCACCACGTCACCAGAACCAGTTTAACCAGTAACAGCTATCACCAACAGAACCATCCGACAGACAGACAGGTAAACAGATAGTGAGACAGGTGTTCTGACCTTCTTGACGTCTCTGTTGGGAGTGGACGATCGACTGGCAGGAGACCGACTTCCTGGACTGTTGACTCCGTCCACTGACTCTGACAGACAGACAGACAGGTGGACAGACAGACAGGTTTAGTGGGTCAGACTAGTAGAACTGGTGTTATTGGTTGAACTAGTGCAGAGTCAGACCTGTACTCTTGGCTGAGATCATCTTAGCTGCTCTGGCGCCTCCTGCTGTCTTGGAGGCCTGAAACACAAACATGTTGTTGTTGTTGTTGTTGTTGTTGTTGCATCGTCCACTCAGTGTCCACTTTATTAGTAACACATCTCAAGTCAATAAATAGAAATCACTGTAACTGATCACTAATAATCAATCACCAGCTCTGAAACATCCTGAATATTTCATAAGAGATTTATTGATTATTATTTACCTTCATGGATTCTTCAGTCGCTTCCTTCACAGCTGCAAGAAGCAAACAGAGCAGGAAGTGATGTCATCAATAACAACATTCACATCTTACAACGATGTGATCAATCAATATGAATCTGATCCATCATCAATAATGATCAATACTGAGGATGCAGGGCAGCAAACAGGAAGTACAAGCAGAGGTCAAAGGTCAGGGAGACATGTTTCCATGACAACCAGAGGTCATCAGGAAGTGTCCCGTCTATGTCACTTTCAAAATAAGAGATGGAAACATGACACAGAGGAGGAGGAGGAGGAGGAAGAGGAGGAGGAGGAGGATGGGGAGAAATAAAGAAAGGTGGTGCAGACAGACGTGAGGAAAAGGAGGAGAATAAAAGAGGAGGAGGTGAGAGAGGAGGAGGTGCAGAACGACAGACCTTTGTTTAGAGGAGGAGGAGCGTTTGATTTCCTCACTTGGGCAGCCTGTTTGGCTGGAGGAGCGCTTGTTTTTCTGGGTGGAGCAGCCTGTTTTGGAGAGGAGGAGCTTGTTCTCGTCACTGAGGCAGCTCCTGTGAGAGGAGCTTTGGTTGTGGAGGGAGGAGCTGCAGCAGAAATCAAGCGTCCCTCCTCTTTAAGGACTCCGTTAGTTAGAGGAGCGTTTGTTTCATCAGCAGGGACCTCCTGCTCTTCATAGGAAGGAGGAGCAGGAGGTGTGTTTGTTTTCTCCTCCTCAGCAGGAGGCTCTGAGCTGGTGGGAGGCTGGAGCTCTGTGGACTCCTCCTGCTCCTCCTCAGCTAACATCACACCTCTGCCTGAACTCTCCCTCATCACCTGCTCCTCCTCCTCCATCACCTGCTCCTCCTCCTCCATCACCTCCTCTTCCTCTCCGGCAGTCTTTGTCTTCTCCTCAGCATCAGGAGGAGGTGTGATGGAGGAGCAGAGAGTCTCTGCTGGAGCCTCCTTCATCTCTCCAGCTCCTCCTTCTAGTTGCTCCTCCTTTTTCTTCTCCTCTGTCACATCTTCTTCCTCTTCACCCATCATTTCTTTCTGCTCCTCTTCCTCTTCTCCTCTGACATCCTCCTCTTTCTCACCACCTCTCTGCTCCTGTTGTAAAGGAAGAGATGTGATGGAGGAGCAGGGAGTCTCTAGCTTCTCCCTCTCTTTCTCTTCATCTCCTAGCTGCACCTTGTCCTCCTCCTCCTCTTCCTCATGAGTCTTCATCGTGGATCTCTCCTCTTCCTCATCCCTCCTCTCTGGCTGCTCCTCAGAGCTGCTCCTCATCAGTTCACCTCCATCTGCTTGCTCCTTTTTCACCTCCTCCTTCTCCTCAGAAGCTCTGTTTCCATTTGGGAGGTCTGAGGGGAGGAGGAGATGGGAGGAAGAGAGGAGGAAAGAAAGGAGGAGAGAGGAAGACGAGGAAGAGATGAAGACAAACACTGAGGACAAACACATCACTATGGTAACGAGAATGTTTCTTTGTTACAGTGGTTGCTAACGGTTACAGGAGATGACAGAGAGTCAGAAGAGGAGGAGGAGGGGGGGGTATTCATCATTCAATAAAACACAGTGTCTGATTGATAATCTGTCAGATATCTGATCTGTGATCAGTTTAAATTCAGACTATAGACTTCAGCTCTATAGAGTACAGCTCTATAGACTTCAGCTCTATAGACTTCAGCTCTATAGAGTACAGCTCTATAGACTTCAGCTCTATAGAGTACAGCTCTATAGACTTCAGCTCTATAGACTTCAGCTCTATAGACTTCAGCTCTATAGAGTACAGCTCTATAGAGACCAGCTGACAAACAGTCATCAGCTGTGGCCGTGGTTCTGATGCAGCCCTGTCCGGTGTCTCTCTATTACTCTCTGTTACTCTAGTACTCTCTGTTACTATCTGTTACTATCTGATACTCTGTTACTCTCTGTTACTCTAGTACTCTGTTTCTCTCTGTTACTCTGATACTCTGTTACTCTCTGTTACTCTGATACTTTGTTACTCTGATACTCTTACTCTTACTCTTTGTTACTCTGTTACTCTCTGTTACTCTGATACTCTGTTACTCTCTGTTACTCTGTTACTATGTTACTCTCGTACTCCCTGTTACTCTGGTACTCTAGTACTCTCTGTTACTCTAGTTCTCTCTGTTAATCTGGTACTATCTTTTACTCTGTTACTATCTGTTACTCTGATACTCTCTGTTACTCTGATACTCTGTTACTCTCTGATACTCTGTTACTCTGATACTCTGTTACACTCTGATACTGTGTTACTCTCTGTTACTCTGATACTCTGTTACTCTAGTACTCTCTGATACTCTGGTACTCTCTGTTACTCTGGTTCTCTCTGTTACTCTGGTACTATCTTTTACTCTGTTACTATGTGTTACTCTGTTACTCTCTGTTACTCTGGTACTCTCTGTTACTATGTGTTACTTTGTTACTCTGTTATTGTAGTACTCTGTTACTCTGTTACTCTCTGTTACTCTGTTACTATCTGTTACTCTGTTACTCTCTGTTACTATCTGTTACTCTCTGTTACTCTGGTACTCTCTGTTACTCTGGTACTCCCTGTTACTCTGTTACTATCTGTTACTCTGTTACTATGTCTTACTATGTGTTACTCTGTTACTCTCTGTTACTCTAGTACTCTGTTACTCTGTTACTATCTGTTACTATGTGTTACTCTGTTACTCTCTGTTACTCTAGTACTCTAGTACTCTGTTACTATCTGTTACTCTGTTACTCTCTGTTACTCTAGTACTCTAGTACTCTGTTACTATCTGTTACTCTGGTACTCTCTGTTACTTACTGTTACTCTGTTACTATCTGTTACTATCTGTTACTCTTTTACTCTCTGTTACTCTGTTACTCTCTGTTACACTAGTACTCTCTGTTACTCTGTTAGTCTCTGTTACTCTGTTACTCTCTGTTACTCTGGTACTCTCTGTTACTCTGTGTTACTCTGATACTCTGTTACTCTCTGTTACTCTGATACTCTGTTACTCTCTGATACTCTCTGTTACTCTGTTAATCTCCGTTACTCTTTACTCTCTGTTACTCTGATACTCTGATACTCTGTTACTCTGTTACTCTCTGTTACTCTGTTACTCTCTGTTACTCTGATACTCTGTTACTCTCTGTTACTCTGCTACTCTCTGTTATTCTGTTACTCTCTGTTACTCTGATACTCTGTTATGCTGTTATTCTCTGTTACTCTGTTACTCTGATACTCTGTTACTCTCTGTTACTCTCTGTTACTCTGATACTCTGTTACTCTCTGTTACTCTGCTACTCTGTTACTCTCTGTTATTCTGTTACTCTCTGTTACTCTGATACTCTGTTATTCTGTTACTCTCTGTTACTCTGCTACTCTGTTACTCTCTGTTATTCTGTTACTCTGCTACTCTGTTACTCTCTGTTATTCTGTTACTCTCTGTTACTCTGATACTCTGTTATTCTGTTACTCTCTGTTACTCTGATACTCTGTTACTCTCTGTTACTCTGCTACTCTGTTACTCTCTGTTATTCTGTTACTCTCTGTTACTCTGATACTCTGTTATTCTGTTACTCTCTGTTACTCTGTTATTCTGTTACTCTCTGTTATTCTGTTACTCTCTGTTACTCTGCTACTCTGTTACTCTGCTACTCTGTTACTCTCTGTTATTCTGTTACTCTCTGTTACTCTGATACTCTGTTATTCTGTTACTCTCTGTTACTCTGCTACTCTGTTACTCTCTGTTATTCTGTTACTCTGCTACTCTGTTACTCTCTGTTATTCTGTTACTCTCTGTTACTCTGATACTCTGTTATTCTGTTACTCTCTGTTACTCTGTTACTCTGCTACTCTGTTACTCTCTGTTATTCTGTTACTCTCTGTTACTCTGATACTCTGTTATTCTGTTACTCTCTGTTACTCTCTGTTACTCTGATACTCTGTTACTCTCTGTTATTCTGTTACTCTCTGTTACTCTGTTACTCTGCTACTCTGTTACTCTCTGTTATTCTGTTACTCTCTGTTACTCTGATACTCTGTTATTCTGTTACTCTCTGTTACTCTGATACTCTGTTACTCTCTGTTATTCTGTTACTCTCTGTTACTCTGTTACTCTGATACTCTGTTACTCTCTGATACTTTCTGCCTGTTTCAGCCCTGAGTTTTGTCTGCAGGTGAAGTCAATGATAAACTCAGACTGGTCGACACCAACCTCCCATCATGCTCTGCTCTTTAGGGGCGGGGTCACCTCCGAAAGGGGTGGAGTGTCCATCCATCATTACTCCTAAAGATGAGGAGAGGAGAGGAGAGGAGAGGAGGAAACAGGAGGAGTCAGTGAGCATGCTCAGTAACAGTCAGTCCTCCATGATGGTGAAGATGAAGATGATGATCAAGATGATGATGATGATGATGCAGTAAATACAGTTTCATCTCCACCTGTCAATCACCCGTCCCGACACACAAGCACGCGCGCGTCCTCGTGTGTTTGAGGTGAAGCTACGTTAGCATTTGCCTGCGGGCTAACATGCGGCAGCAGAGCGGCGCGCAGAATATTGAAGCAGGCGGTGACAGGCGGTAAACGAGCGGAAAATACCGCGTCTGCCGCTCTTGTCGCTTCTGCCGCAGCCTGCAGACGGCGGGGCGGCAGAGACACATGGAGGAGAGACAGAGAGAGAGACAGGTGGAGGACAAAGAGACAGGTGGAGGACAGAGAGACAGGTGCAGGACAGAGAGAACGACAGGTGACAGAGACATAGACAGGTGTAGATGTTGTCTTACCTCCTGGCTGCTGTCCGTCTGTCTGCTGCTCCACCCTGCTGCACTACCACCTGCTTCCGCTCTCAGGAGGAGGGGGGGCTGCTGGTGCATGCTGGGAGAGGAAGCTGCTGTTGCCATGGTAACCTGCTGCATCACTGCTTGAGAGATGAAGACCGGAAACAGATCCTGAAGTAACTCAGTACATTTACTCAAGTACTGTACTCGAGTACTCTCTGAGGTACACAGATGCTGTAAAAACTGATCAATAAACTGATCAATAAACTGATCAATAAACTGATCAATAAACTGATCAATAAACTGATCAATAAACTGATCAATAAACTGATCAATAAACTGATCAATAAACTGATCCAGATGAACAAAGTGTATTAATTCAGTATCAGTAAGTTCAGACTGAAGTACTGCACATGTAAAAATACTTCTCTGCTACATAATGAGTACTTTTACTTCTGATAATTAGAGTAACTGAGTACTTTTACTGATGCTGCTGCAGAAGAAAACTACATTTTTACATGTGAGAACATCACAGTACTGCAATATGTACTGATGTAAAGTATCCGAGTATTTCAGACATTACAAAGCAAAAGGAGGAGGAGCAGGAGCAGGACAAGGAGGAGGAGGACGAGGAGGAAGAGGAGGAGGAGCAGGAGGATGAGGAGGAGGAGGAAGAGGAGGAGGAGCAGGACAAGGAGGAGGAGGAGGAAGAGGAGCAGGAGGAGGACAAGGAGGAGGAGGAGGAGGACAAGGAGGAGGAGGACGAGGAGCAGGAGGACGAGGAGGAGGACAAGGAGGAGGAGGACGAGGAGGAAGAGGAGGAGGAGCAGGACAAGGAGGAGGAGGAGGAAGAGGAGCAGGAGGAGGACAAGGAGGAGGAGGACGAGGAGCAGGAGGAGGAGGAGGAAGAGGAGCAGGAGCAGGAGGATGAGCAGGAGGAGGAGGAGCAGGAGGACGAGGAGGAGGAAGAGGAGAAGGAGGAGGAGGAGCAGGAGAAGGAGCAGGAGGACGAGGAAGAGGGACAGAAGGACGAGGAGCAGGAGGAGGAGCAGGAGTAGGACAAGGACGAGGACAAGGAGGAGGAGGAGGAGCAGGACAAGGAGGAGCAGGAGGACGAGGAGGAGGAGGAAGAGGAGGAGCAGGAGGAGGACAAGGAGGAGGAGGAGGAAGAGGAGGAGCAGGAGGAGGAGGAGGAAGAGGAGGAGGAGGAGGAGAAGGAAGAACAGGAGGGGCAGGAGGAAGAGGAGGAACAGGAGGACGAGGAGGACAAGAAGGAGGAGGAGGAAGAGGAGGAGCAGGAGGAGGAGGAGGAGCAGGAGAAGGAGGAAGAGGATGAGGAGGAGGAGCAGGAGGACGAGGAGCAGGATGAGGAGCAGGAGAACAAGAAGGAGGAGCAGGAGGAGGACAAGGACGAGGACAAGGAGGAGGAGAAGGAAGAGGAGGAGGAGCAGGAGGAGGAGGAGCAAGAGGAGGTGCAGGAGGACGAGGAAGAGGAGTAGGAGGAGGAGGAGCAGGAGCAGGAGGACGAGGAAGAGGAGCAGATGGATGAGGAGCAGGAGGAGGACAAGGAGGAGGAGCAGGAGGAGGACAAGGATGAGGACAAGGAGGAGGAGCAGGAGGAGGACAAGGAGGAGGAGGAGCAGGAGGAAGAGGAGCAGGAGGAGGAGGAGCAGGAGGAGGACAAGGAGGAGGAGGAGCAGGAGGAGGACGAGGAGCAGGAGGAGGACAAGGACGAGGAGCAGGAGGAGGATCCCTCTACAGGACGGACAGACAGGAAGTAGATGACAGTTTCCTGTCAGACTGTGAGGAAAGACAAACATCATTGATCGTATTGATGAATTGATTTATTAGACATCAGGGTCACATCATGTACAATAAACTCCACCCGGCCCAGTGAGACTGGTGCATAAAACGAGCGCTCCTCGTCTCACTGAGTCTTCTCCCATTATAAATTTATTTAATGTGATTTATCATAAATTCAATATTTACAAAATCTTATCACCTGCTTCAGCTTTTAATACACACACACACACACACACACACACACACACACACACACACACACACCCTGAGTGTTTCCCTCCAGGTACAAACTACTCTATGGTTACTATGGTTACTGTTGGTCGGGTCCACGAGAGCAGAACCAGGCTGAAACAAAGATTTACAGTTTAAATTACTGATCAATAAAAAGTGAATCTGCTGCTGGACAGCGACCTTTCATCAAAGTGCAAATATTAAACGATTTATATTTTTATATTAAACATATTAAATCACAAAAACATTTTAAAGTCGTCAACAACGTCTGTCGCTCCCGATCAGTTCATCAGAACTCACTGTGGTTCTGTTTCAGATGAAGATGATGAATTTGAATCAAACTGCTTCGTTTTGTAACAATTTGACTGATTTTAGATGTTTAACTCCCCGAGATCTGATATGACGACAACAACAACAACAACAATTCAGTCATGTTGAACTGTTTCAGGAGCAACAGATATTGATCAGATATTGATCAGAGGACCTGTTCAGTGTGTTGGAGCGCCCCCTGGTGGCAGCCCAACTCTGGTGTGTTCATGTTGCGTTCAGGAGCTTCAGCTGTAACTACGGAGCTTCTGATTGGTGGACAGTTTTAACTTTTATATTGTGGATCAGTTGAAGGAAAAACATTTGTTTTCTTCTCACATTGTTAACAGGAAGTGGACTGATCGTGTGTGTGTGTGTGTGTGTGTGTGTGTGTGAGTGTGAGTGTGAGTGTGTGTGTGAGTGTGAGTGTGAGTGTGTGTGTGTGTGTGAGTGTGAGTGTGTGTGAGTGTGAGTGTGTGTGTGTGTGTGTGAGTGTGTGTGTGTGTGTGTGTGTGAGTGTGTGTGTGTGTGTGAGTGTGAGTGTGTGTGTGTGTGTGTGAGTGTGTGTGTGTGAGTGTGTGTGTGTGTGAGTGTGTGTGAGTGTGTGTGTGTGTGTGTGTGTGTGTGTGCATGTGTGCTGTTAGCTCTGTTAAAAGAGAGAAAGCTGGTTATCAATATTACAATAGAGACAAATATAGCTGATCAATAACACTAATCAATAAATAAACTTGATTACAGATCATGAACACAGTCCAGCTGCCTGACATCACGACTGCCTGTGACTTTGTGGAAGCAGCTGATTGGTCGAGTCCAGTGATTGGTCATCACAAGAAGAGGGGCAGGGCCAGGCAGAGTCTCCCTCTGATTGGCTCCACAAATCTGTGCCCAGCACTGTGATTGGCTAGTCTGATCTGATCCATTGGTTGTTGTTACCAGGTCCTGACTCTGATTGGCTGACTGGACTGACATCACAGCCTGTGATTGGATGAGAGTGTGTCAGAGGTTGGAGGACTGTTTGATGCTGTGGAAGGACACTCTGCTCGGTGACGTCGGCAGTGAAGTGGCGCGCACCGCCCGGCTGCGGAACGAGCTGCGGTCCTGCCAACGAATCCAACGCTTCCTGACTGCCGACCGCACCTGCACACAGACAGACAGGTAGAGACGCTAACGTATGACATCAGCATATAAAATATAAAGGTTCCGGGTGTGGAAGTCTGAGGAACCTGTTCAAGATCCCAGAACAGGAGATCATTTACCTCACTGTTGAGGAAACAGTAGAACACCGAGACGAAGAAGCCCTGCAGAGACACAGAGGACCAGAGTTAGCTGCTTACTGTGCTAACAGGCTGCTAACTGTGTTACCAGGCTGTTAACTGTGCTAACAGGCTGCTTACTGTGCTAACAGGCTGCTTACTGTGCTAACAGGCTGCTAACTGTGTTACCAGGCTGTTAACTGTGCTAACAGGCTGCTTACTGTGCTAACAGGCTGCTAACAGTGTTACCAGGCTGCTAACAGTGTTAAGATAGATAACTTTATTAATCAAGAGGGGAAATTAGGTTATCACAGCAGCAGGTACATTCAAGTACAAATACAATCAAAATACAAGGGCAGATATAGAAACAATAAAGTACTATATACAATAAAATGCTGAAGTACTTATAAAATAAAATAAAATACTGAGGTAAATAAAATATAAGGTGCAGTTTTATTTACAGTAATAGTAATTTAAGATTATTTGTGCGTTGTAAAGTCTGATGGCAGCAGGTTGAATGATTTCCTGTGCCGTTCCTTTAGGCAGCAGGTTGAATGAGTCTGTTGCTTGTCCAGAGTTTTGTGGAGGGGGTGAGAGACATTGTCCATGATAGCCTGCAGTTCTGCCAGCATCCTGTCCTCCACCACCTCCTCCGGGGTGACGAGCTCAGAGCCAACAACAGACTCTGTCTTCTTGATGAGTTTGTTCAGTCTGTTGGCGTCCTTCGCTTTGATGCCTGCACCCCAGGACACCACAGCCAAGAAGATGGTGCTCGCAACAACAGACTGATGGAACATCTGGAGCATCCAGTTGCAGACATTAAGGACCTGAGCCTCCTCAGGAAGTAAAGCCGGCTCAGGCCCTTCTTGTAAACTGCCTCCGTGTTTGTAGACCACTCCAGTTTATTGTCCAGCACCACACCCAGGTCTTTGTTTGAGTCCACAATGTCAACATCTTTCACACCAATGCAGACTGGAGAGAGCGAGGGCTGGTTCCTCCTGAAGTCCACCACCATCTCTTTCGTCTTCACCACGTTCAGCTGCAGGTGGTTCTCCCCACACAACTTAACAAAACTGTCGACCAGGTCCCTGAACTCACCCTCCCTCCTGCCCTCTACACGCCCCACAATGGCCATGTCATCAGAGAATTCATCAGATGACACGACTCAGTGCGGTACTTAAAGTCTGCAGTGTAGCTGGTGAAGAGGAAGGGAGACAGCACAGTTCTGTAATCTCACAAACTGCGGTCTGCCTGTCAGATAGTCATCGACCCATCTTTAAAATTTGCATACAGCAGATCTATTGTCTTATTTTCCCGTGTAGTGCATTTTACAAACTGGCGAAACGTTGGGAGTGTTGATGGGAGATGTGGTTGGAGTCACCTGTGATGGTGATGAAGGCTCTGGGGTATTTCGTCTGAAGTCCCGCGTTCACCGCGTGGATGACATCACACGCTGCTTCTATGTTCCCAGATGGTGGAATGTAAACAGTGATGGTGATGATGACACTAGTAGAATCCCATGGAATATAATATGGAGGAAGTCCGATGGCGATGACCTCGATGTCCGAGCTGCAGACGCACTTTCACAGAGATGTGACCGGGGTGACACCACCTGTTGTTAACGAGCACAGCGAGCCCTCCTCCTTTTTTCTTGCCACTTGCGGTGGTGTCTCTGTCGGCTCGGGCCGTTTGGAAGCCGGGGATGGTGGCGTTGGAGTCCAGTATCTGCTCGTGTAGCCACGTTTCCGTGAAACACATAATACTGGACACTCTGAACTCCCTCTGAGTCCTGGCGAGCGCTTCTAGTTCGTCCATGTTATTAGCCAGGGACCTTACATTTCCCATAATAACTGCAGGGATGCAGGGTTTAACCTTCCTACTCTTCCTTCTCCGTTGAACACCCGCCTTGCAGCCTTTCGTCTCCTCCTTAGCTCCTCCGGTATTGTGGCTCTCTCCCCGGCTAAGAGGGTTAGGGGCCTTGGGGCAATCAGCTGGTCGCAGTTGTAAACAATGCCGGCTGTATTGCAGGCATGGCTTTCAGTCATCAGGAGAGACCCAAGTACGAAAAAAGTTAAAAGAAGGTATCCAAACCGATGAAAAGAATCTTGATGTGTGGATAATGTATAAATCCACAGCGCAGTGTCCAGTTATGAAAGAAAAACGAGCTAAAAACACAATAAAAACTCAATAAAAACTAGGAAGTACCGAGAGCTGCTACGATGTACAAATCTACTTGCCATTACAACCTAATGATTCAGACTCCCTGTAGCCCTTATTTAACTGCTTGAGTGATCTAAAAACCTGGCTGGATCTGAACTTCCTCTGTCTTAATGAAAACAAAACAGAAGTTGTTGTCTTGGTCATCCTGATCGGCTGGATGGCTGTGCTGGCACTTTTGGCCCTCTTTGGTCCTACGTTCGACCATTTACTAGAAATTTGGGCGTGATTATTGACAGTGCTTTCAAGCTTGACAAGCAAATCAGTTCTGTTGTCAAAACCAGCTTTTTCCAGCTCAGACTATTAGCCAGAGTTAAGCCGTATCTGCCCCTTAAAGACTTTGAAACAGTCATACACGCATTTGTAACGACTCAACTTGATTACTGCAAATCTTTGTATGTGGGTCTGAATCAGTCCTCTTAATAGACTACAGCTGGTGCAAAATGCTGCTGCTCGGCTTTTAACTAAGACCAGAAAGCATGAGCACATCACTCCAGTTTTAGCTTCTCTCCACTGGCTTCCTGTCCGCTTCAGAATTGAATTGAATTTTAAGGTTTTATTGTTTGTTTTTAAGGTTTTAAATGGCTTGGCACCTCCATATCTATGTGAGCTTATCAACATTTACTCTCCAGTTAAAGCTCTGAGGTCGTCCTCTCTGATGGCTCTCAATGTCCCAAGAGCCAAACTGAAGAGTAAAGGTGACCGAGCATGTTCAGTGGCTGCTCCTAAATTGTGGAACTCTTTGCCTCTGCAAATTAAAACTGCTCGGACCACCGAAACATTCAAGACATTGCTAAAATCCTACCTTTTCTCACTGGCTTTTAATTCTAGTTAGACATGGACATCTTGCCTCCACATACTGTTGTTTTGTGTCCCCTGTTTGTTTGATGTATCTACTTGTATTGTAAATTCCTAAACCTGTAAAGCACTTTGGTCAACTTTGGTTGTTTTTAAATGTGCTATATAAATAAATTCAACCTTGACCTTGGCCACTAGCACTGTGCCATCTTGACAGGCTCCTAACTGTGTTACCATGCTGCTGACTAGGCTAACAGGCTTCTAACTGTGCTAACAGGCTTCTAATAGTGCTAACAGTGATAATAATGAATCTCAGTGCTGTCTGTTTGTGGATGTGATGGAGGTTAACCCTAACAGACGCACCTGAAAGGACTCCAGAATGGAGTTAAAGTAGATGAAGACAATCTGAGCAACTTTGTCTTCTCCTCCAGGATTCACAAAGAACAGCATGTAGGTGATTCCTAACAGAGGCAGTAGCACCAGAGTCGCCTTCACCGCCTTCCTGCAGGAACAACATCATCAGAGACGACACTCAACATGTGACTGACAGAGAAGACACAGGTGCGTCACAGCACAGAGGTGTGTCATGACGCTGTATCCTGTAAGGTCTTTGACAACGTCTCAGACAGGTTTTAGTTCAGATACGTTTCTCCACAAATCCTCCAACAGTTTCTGACTGTTGATGAAGTCTCTCTGTGTCCTCAGTCAGTGGTGACTTGGCGTGTTTACCTGTCTACTCACCTGTTTAAAGGTATTCGTACCTGTACTGGATGGTCTCTGAGGTGGTTGACGCCCTCAGCTTGGTCATCAGGATCCGAACGATGTTGAACAGGAAGACAAAATTAATCTGAAAAGAAGAAGAGATGAACTCACAGCAGTGTGTTTAAAGTCAGTTTGACTGTGTTAGATTTAAACCAACTAACCAACCAACCAACAACCAACTAACCAACCAACCAACCAACCAACAACCAACCAACCAACCAACCAACCAACCAACCAACCAACCAACCAACCAACCGACCGACCAACCTTCCAACAACCAACAACCAACCTTCCAATAACCAACAACCAACCTTCCAACAACCAACAACCAACCTTCCAACAACCAACAACCAACCTTCCAATAACCAACAACCAACCATTTGTATTTAAGGTGGATCGGGTGTCTTTAAGGTGGACGGGGTGTCTTTAAGGTGGACGGGCTGTATTTAAGGTGAACGGGGTGTATTTAAGGTGGACGAGCTGTATTTAAGGTGGACGGGGTGTATTTAAGGTGGACGGGCTGTATTTAAGGTGGACGAGGTGTCTTTAAGGTGGATGGGCTGTATTTAAGGTGGATAGGACGTCTTTAAGGTGGACGGGCTGTATTTAAGGTGGACGAGGTGTCTTTAAGGTGGATGGGCTATATTTAAGGTGGATAGGATGTCTTTAAGGTGGACGGGCTGTATTTAAGGTGGACGGGGTGTATTTAAGGTGGGCAGGCTGTATTTAACGTGGACTGAGCAGGTTCTTACCAGCAGGACCAGGATCATGGGCCCTTGGTAGATGTAGTCCGTGTAAACTCCGGCTCTCTTTCCAAACCAGCACCTGTCAATCAAAACACAACCATAAATCAGATTGCTCCTCCTTTCTGATTGGCTGTCAGGTGTCAGTTCAACCTCTGTTCAGAGCTACCTGCAGGTAACCATAGCAACAGGTGACCACCTGTAGAGACAATAACAGACTGATCATGTGACTCACTTCTCGTTGTCGTAGTAAAGTTTTCCAAAGGCCCACGCCACGATGATTGGGAACGGAATACCTGCGGACAGACAGACAGGAGGACAGACAGGTTACCTGACAGGTGGACTGACGGATGGACAGACAGGTGGACAGACAGGTAGACAGACAGGTGGACTGACAGGTGGACTGACCCCAGCCGATGCAGATGAACATCCACTTCCTGAGCTTGTCGGTTGAGTACGTGAGGACGACGGCCGTGTGAAGATAACAACCTTCACCAAACATCCAGAAGAAGTTCGTCACATGGAAATAATTATAACCTGCTGTGACCAACCTGCACCACACCTGAGGAGGAGGAGCAGAGGAGGAGGAGGAGAGGAGGAGGAGGACGAGAGGAGGAGGAGCAGAGGAGGAGGAGGAGGTGGAGGAGGAGGGGAGGAGGAGGAGGTGGAGAGGAGGAGGAGAAACAAAGAGTTTACTTCTCTCTGTGTTTTGTTGCCATGGTCACCAGTAAAAAACAAATAAGATGGTGTGACGTCAGCGTGATGTCACAGCTATATTTTAGTCTTAGGAGGTGGTCAATGCAGACCGTCTCCATGGTAACCAGTCAGTGAGTAGAGCAGGTGTTTCCACAGGTGACACCTCAACCTGCCAATCATCCAATCACAGGCCGACAGAAACCCGTGCAGTCTGAACGTGCAGCCTCAGTGTGACGTCAGTGTGGAGTGGGACGTAAACTGGGAGATGAAGAAGAAGTTCTGCATCAGAGTGATGGCGGTGGAGCACACCATCAGCTGGCGTCCGCGTTACATCTTGGTGTAAAGTTGCCCCGTTAACCCTGTTTGCTGTGTTTTTATTGGTCGGACTCTCCTCACTTCTGACCTCTGATTGGACCTGAAAGTGTCAGAGTTGCTCCAGATGTTGTTACCTGGTTGCTCTCAGTAACAGCTGGGTTCATGGTCAGCTGGACGATGAACCAGGTGGCGTTCCTGAGGATGAACGCTGAGATCAGATTCCAGTGGATGATGTTCCTCAGACAGCGAATACTCCTGCAACACACACACACACACACACACACACACACACACACACACACACACACACACACACACACACACACACACACACAGTTTACCTGTAATGGTGTGTCGTGTACATTACAACCAATGTCTCTGTTGTTGGTTCTGATTCTTTTCACGAGAGACGACAGTGCATCATATTTTCAGTGAAAACATTGTCAAAGCGCCGGCACCAGACTGAAGACAGGTTGTAGCGACATGTCTAAAAGCTGCTGTGTTGCATTTTTCACGTCAAACAATAAAAAATCTCAATAGTTCTGACTTTTATTTTCTTCCCCAAAGAACAAAGGACAGTAAGAGAAGAGATCTGAGGCTTCAGGTCGTCCACAGAGAGGATGAAATGGTGTCCGTCTGTGTGTAACTACAGTTTTTACTATGAAAAATGAGGGCCAACCTCAAAACAGCTGTTTTTACAATGGAGTTTGGTTGAGCAGTGTGTCGGTGGACAGAGCTCCAGGAGAAACAGAACCCTAACCCTAAGCTAACGTCTGCTTCAGGCTTTTAATGTCATAACGTGTCCTGTTGAAGAAAACGTGTGAATTCTTTAATTATCTTCTTTCCTGTTGTTGCAGTGAAACATGGAGGAAATGTGTCTAAATGTGCATCGTGTGCTGCTGCTGTTCGTTTATGACCTGTGAATTTATTTATTTCTCTATTTGGACGAGCAACTTCATGCTCGATCTGTTTTCACTTCCTCGTCCTCAGCAGAAAAAGCTTGATGGCAGCTCTGAACGTGACTCTGCACTCACTGTCTCTTTGAAGTGTTTCTAAGATGACTTGTAATGATTTGTAAGAACGACCTCCACAGCAGCCTGCTCAAACTTTCTGACGTGTTTGAAAAGAAATCTGCAGACATGAAGCTGCTGATGGTCGATAGACTGAAAGTAAAACACCTGCTGAAACAGACACTGACTCGTCTGGACTTGGTGTCCTCTGACCCTCCTGTCTCACAGCATCAGGCAGGAGAGTTGTTGGGTTTACAGCTGTAACATAAAGATGATGTCACAGGGAGCTGATGATGATGTTAGTGAGGCGACAAACATCTTTATTGATAAAAACTACGACAAAAAACGAGTACAGATGAAGATAAACATGCAGGAAGCATTAACACAGAAGTTAGAAATAAAGTCACGTGAATCTGTTTTCAAGAATTTAGTGTTTGAAAAGAAATAAAACATTTAAAAACACAAAACACAAAAATAGAAACAAGTCTGTTGGACCGAAGCTTCGTTTCATCTCTAATCCTGCTGTGTGATCCTTAATCCTCCAACAATGACTGGACATGACCCAACACACACACACACACACACACACACACACACACACACACACACACTAACACTAACACACACACACTAACACACACACACTAACACACACACACACACACACTAACACTAACACACACACACACTAACACACACACTAACACTAACACACACGCACACACACACACACACACTAACACACACACACACTAACACTAACACACACACTAACACACCCACACACACTAACACTAACACTAACACACACACTAACACACACACAGACACACACTAACACTAACACACACACACACACACACACACACACTAACACACACACACACACACACACTAACACACACACACTAACACACACACACACACACTAACACTAACACACACACACACTAACACTAACACACACACACACACACACACTAACACACACACACACACACACACTAACACACACACACTAACACACACACACTAACACACACACACACACACTAACACTAACACACACACACACTAACACACACACTAACACACACGCACACACACACACACACACTAACACACACACTAACACTAACACACACACACTAACACTAACACACACGCACTAACACTAACACACACACACTAACACTAACACACACGCACTAACACACACACACACACACACACACACACACACTAACACACACACACTAATACACACACACACACACACTAACACGCACACACACACACACACACTAACACACACACTAACACTAACACACACACACTAACACTAACACACACGCACTAACACTAACACACACACACTAACACTAACACACACACACACACACACACACACACACTAACACACACACACTAATACACACACACACACACTAACACACACACACACACACTAACACACACACACTAATACACACACACACACACACACACACTAACACACACACACACACACCCACACACACTAACACTAACACTAACACACACACTAACACACACACAGACACACACTAACACACACTAACACACACACACACATACACACACACACTAACTCCACACTGTTGAGGATCAAGGGGTGAGACAGGATCCGGATGGTTCAGGTTCATCAGAGTCTCAATATTTTTCTTTCATCTTATTCAAATCCATTCAAATATCAGCTGAGCTCTGAGACGACAGTGCAGGTAAAGGTGTGTTTCACACTTTGAGAAATACACAGTGTGTTTTTGTCTCGTCGGAGTTTAGAGTCCGGAAAAGGCGAACAAACCGACTGTTAACTTCCTGAGTGTGAGACAAGTCAAGTTACTGCTGTCATTGTGTCCCCGAGCATCCAGCCTCCAATCATTGACCTGTTGAGCAGACAGACAGGCAGATTACCTGAGTCTCATGAAGAGTGTGAAGGCGAGCAGCAGAGCTCCCAGAGAGATGCAGTGACCCAGGTAGTTGATGATGACAGCAACCTGATAATGGACTTTACTCTTCCTCTAACACACATAAACACACAGGAAACACATAGAAACACACAGGAAACAACCAGAAACACACAGGAAACACATAGAAACATGGGAAACACACAGGAAACACACAAGAAACACATAGAAACACACAGGAAACACATAGAAACACACAGGAAACACACAAGAAACACACAGGAAACAGAAGCAGTTACTTTAGTTTGTCTGCACAACATTAAACTATTAAAGTAAACACAATGACACAAATTTGAAGCAAACAGTCATCATAACTTCAAAGTAAAAGCATGGTGCGGTCAAGAGATGTCTGAAACTTTTTATTTAAATCTCTGAGGAAACAGGAGTGAGGAGTGACATTCAAATAGGAGCAGTTCTGAGAGAAACTCAACAACATTTAAAGCTGTTTAAAAAGCTGCTGTCAGATTTCTACAACTAGTCCTCACACCTCTACGATTAGACCTCAGACCTCAACGATTAGTCCTCAGACCTCAAGGACTAGTCCTCACACCCCTAGTCTTGGACTGTCCTCTGGACTCCATTGAGGAGGTGGGTGAGAGGAAGATGTTAGCCAAGCTGACATCAATTATGGACAACCCCTCTCACCCCCTACACGAGACTGTGGGGGCCTTAAGCAGCTCCTTCAGCAACAGATTACTTCACCCACGGTGTAAAAAGGATGCTACCGCAGGTCATTCATTCCAACTGCTGTCAGTCTGTTCAACACCAATACCCTTAATGTAGCACCATAAGCACCTACTTATCTTGCACTACTTACCACTTCTACCTCTGCCATCTTGTGCAATTATCCTGTGCAATAATACCATTTTTATTATTTTTTATATTTTTTATATTTATATTTTCTTTTTCTTATTTAAATCCTTTTTAGTATGTTTAAGTCTACTTGTTTAATGTCCCTTGTAATTATTGTATGTCTGTCTACCTGCTCGTGTACTTATTGTATGTCTGTCTACCTGCTAATGTCACAAGTGAATTTCCCCGATGTGGGATGAATAAAAGTCTAAAGTCTCTACGACTAATCCTCACACCTCTACGCCTAGTCCCAAACCTCTACACCTAGTCCCAGACCTCTACGACTAGTCCCAGACCTCTACGATTAGTCCTCAGACCTATACGACTAGTCCTCACACCTCTAATACTAGTCCTCACACCTCTACCACTTGTCCCAGACCTCTACGACTTGTCCTCACACCTTTACGACTTGTCCTCACACCTCTAAGACTAGTCCTCACACCTCTAAGGCTAGTCCCAGACCTCTACCACTTGTCCCAGACCTCTACAACTAGTCCTCACACCCCTACGACTAGTCCCACACCTCCACAACTAGTCCCACACCTCTACGACTAGTCCTCACACCTCGACGACTAGTCCCACACCTCCACAACTAGTCCCACACCTCTACGACTAGTCCTCACACCTCGAAGACTAGTTCTCACACCTCTACGACTTGTCCCACACCTCTAAGACTAGTCCCAGACCTTTCCGACTAGTCCCACACCTCCACAACTAGTCCCACACCTCTACGACTAGTCCTCACACCTCCACGACTAGTCCCACACCTCCACGACTAGTCCCACACCTCTACGACTAGTCCTCACACCTCCACGACTAGTCCTCACACCTCTACGACTCGTCCCACACCTCTAAGACTAGTCCCAGACCTCTGCGACTAGACTTTAGACTTTTATTCATCCCACATCGGGGAAATTCACTTGTGACAGTAGCAGGTAGACAGACATACAATAAGTACAAGAGCAGGTAGACAGACATACAATAAGTACAAGAACATTAAAAAAGTAGACTTAAAAAATACTAAAAAAGATTTGAATAAGAGAAAGAAAAAATATAAAATATAAAATATGAAATATAAATATAAATATTGCACAAGATGGCGGAGGTAGAAGTGGTAGGTAGTGCAAGATAAGTAGGTGCTTATGGTGCTACAGTAAGGGTATTGGTGTTGAACAGTCTGACAGCAGTTGGAATGAATGACCTGCGGTAGCATCCTTTTTACACTGTGGGTGAAGCAGTCTGTTGCTGAAGGAGCTGCTTAAGGCCCCCACAGTCTCATGTAGGGGGTGAGAGGGGTTGTACATAATTAATGTCAGCTTGGCTAACATCCTCCTCTCACCCACCTTCTCAATGGAGTCCAGAGGACAGTCCAAGACTGAGCCAGCCCTTTTGACCAGCGTATTGAGTCTCTTCCTGTCCCTCTCTGAGCTTCCACAGCCCCAGCAGACCACAGCGTAGAAGATAGCCGATACTACCACAGAGTCAAAAAAAGTTTTTAACAGTGTCCTGCACACACCAAAGGACCTCAGTCTCCTCAACAGATGGAGATGACTTTGGCCCTTCTTGTACAGGACATCTGTGTTGTGTGTCCAGTCCAGTTTGTTGTTTATGTGAACACCCAGGTATTTGTACTCCTCCACAATCTCAATGTCCAAACCCTGGATGTTCACCGGTGCGGTTTGAGGAGCCTTCCTCCTGAAATCGATCACCACCTCCTTTGTCTTGCTGGCGTTGATGCTCAGGTGGTTCAGTTCACACCAGGCGACAAAGTTGGTGATGACCTTCCTATAGTCCAAATCGTTCCC
The DNA here is from genome assembly GCF_040436345.1 of Pagrus major. NCBI lineage: Eukaryota > Metazoa > Chordata > Actinopteri > Spariformes > Sparidae > Pagrus > Pagrus major. Next base: position 29,026,530 of record NC_133237.1, read on the forward strand.
CACTGCCACACGTGCAATGATGGCTGTATCGTCGGAAAACTCCTGGCGGTGGCAGCTGTCCGTGTTATAACTGAAGTCTGATGTGCAGAGTATGAAGAGGAAAGGAGAGAGCACTGTACCCTGTGGAGCTCCCGTGCTGCAGACTACCACATCAGACACACAGTCACGGAGCCTCACATACTGCGGTCTGTATGTGAGGTAGTCGGTGGTCCATGCAGCCAGGTGGCAGTCAACTCCAGCTCCTTCCAGTTTCCCCCTGAGCAGTGATGGTTGGATTGTGTTGAAAGCACTGGAGAAGTCAAAAAACATGACTCTCACAGTGCTCCCGGTGCTCTCCAGGTGTGAAAGTGACCTGTGCAGCAGGTAGATGACAGCGTTTTCCACACCAATGCCAAGTCGATAAGCAAATTGCAGGGGGTCCATCTCGCTGTTCACCAGGTGTCGAAGGTGGGTGAGAACAATCCTCTCTATGTTCTTCATATGGTTAGAGGTCAAAGCCACTGGCCTGAAGTGGTTGGGCTCCCTGGGGTGCGCAGTCTTTGGGACAGGAACCACGCACAATGTTTTCCACAGGAGTGGAACTCTCTCCAGACTGAGGCTTAGGTTGAAAATGTGCAGGAGTATTCCACAGAGCTGATCTGCACAGTCCTTCAGCAGTCTGGAGTTGATGCCATCAGGGCCAGTAGCCTTCCTCGCCTTGGTCCTCCTCAGCTCCTTCCTCACTTGATCAGCTGTTATGGAGAGGCTGGGGGTGTAGGTGGGACCCTGGAGTGACTCCTGTTGAGAGAGGTCGGAGGTGGGGTGTGTGGATCATTCAGGCAGGGAGTGGAGGTGGGTGGCGTGGTGTGGGGGTGTCAGAGGTGTACTGGAGGGAGAGGCGGGGGGGGTTGGTGTGACAGCACAGTAAGGTCTGAGCTCTGGTGTGTGGGGGAGGGAGAAGAGGCACAGTCGAATCTGTTAAAAAACAGATTCAACTCATTCGCCCAGTCCTGGTCTCCAGATTCAGGGCCCCTCCCGCTGTCCTTTGTGTGGCCAGAAATGGTTTTCAGACCTCTCCAGACCTATCTGGTGTTGCTCCCCTTGAGGCGCTTCTCCAGCTTCCTCCTGTAGCTGTCTTTACCTCTCCTTATCCCCCATTTCAGCTCCTTCTGCACTCTCCTCAGCTCCTCCTTGTCCCCAGATTTGAAAACCCTCTTCTGTTCATTAAGCAGGGCTTTTAGCTGTGGGGTCACCCAGGGTTTATTGTTGGGGAAACACCGTACCTTCCTGGTAGGCAGTGTTTTCCACGCAGAAATTTATGTAGTCCGTGATGCAGGTTGTCAGGCTGTCGATGTCATCCCTGAGGTTCACACAACCCAGTCTGTGGTGTCGAAACAGTCCCTCAGTGCAATACTGGTCTCCTCAGACCAGCTCTTTACATACTTTTTGATGGGTGGTTGTTTGTTCACCATAGGTATGTATGCAGGGGACAGATGAACCAGGTTGTGATCAGAACGGCCCAGTGGGGGGAGGAGTGAAGAGGTGTATGCGCCCTTGGTGTTCACATACATTAGATCCAAAGTTTTATTGTCTCTGGTGTGGCATTTCACTACTGGGTGAAGGTAGGGAGAGTGGAAGACAGGGAAGCGTGATTGAAGTCACCGGAGATGAGGAGGAGGGACTGGGGGTGCAATGTCTGAAGCTGTTATACAACAGTGTGTAAGGTCTCACAGGCTGCAGCCACATCGGCTGATGGGGGAATGTACAAAGTTACCGCGATAACGTGCGAGAATTCCCTCGGGAGGTAATATGACCGGATGCTAACCACTAGCAGTTCAGTGTCTCTACTGCAGTACTGTTCCTTCACCCTGATGTGTCCCGGGTTACACCATCTGTCATTCACAAACATCGCTATGCCCGCTCCTTTCCTCTTACCGCTCTCCTTTGCTTTCCTATCCACTCTCACGAGTTGAAATCCGCCCAGAGTGACGTGTGAGTCCGGTGAAAGTTCATTCAGCCAAGTCTCTGTAAAACACATGCTACACTCCCGGTACTCCCTCTGCAGCCTGGTTAGTGCTGTTAGCTCCTCCATCTTATTAGGGAGGGATCTTACGTTCCCCATAATAACAGGCGGTATACACGGTTTATACTGTCTTTTCTTCTCCCGGCGCTTCGTTCCAGCTCTGCATCCCCTTCTCCTTCTCTTTAATTCCACTGGGATCTCCGGTCTTTCCACGGGGAGTACCTTCGTGTTGCACAGTGCTAACAGCTGCTCCCGAGAGTAAACGGTGGAGCCATGGCTGAAAGGGTCTGCTGATGCCGACTTAAAAAGTCCCAGAAAGAAAAATAGACAAATGCATAGTCTCAGGAGTTGTACATCCATAGGTGCACACTTCCTACTGAGACTAGCAGAGAAAAAAACATGAGAAAAGTACAAAAACACACTAAACCACAGAAAAACACTCAGAGCTACTGTAACTAGCTGCCACTCGTGCGGCGCCATCTTACATCTAAGACGAGTCCTCAGATCTCTACAACTAGTCCTCACACCTCTAAGACTAGTCCTCACACCTCTATAACTAGCCCAGAGACGTCTACAACTGGTTCTCACACCTCTACGACTAGTCCCAGACCTCTACGACTAGTCCCAGACATCTACAACTAGTCCTCACACATCTACGACTAGTCCCAGACCTCTATGACTAGTCCTCACACCTCTATGACTAGTCCTCACACCTCTAAGACTAGTCCCAGACCTCTACAACTAGTCCCACACCTCTACGACTAGTTATCAGACCTCTACGGCTATTCCTCACACCTCTATGACTAGTCCTCACACCTCTACGACTAGTCCTCAGACCTGTATAACTAGTCCTCAGACCTGTGTGACTAGTCAGACTAATTTATCATTTTTAACTGTGTTCAAAGTTGGTTCTTAAAGTATCGTTGACTTTGTTAGAGTTGCTGTATTAACTTGCCATAATGTGTGTGTACAGGGTTAGGGATAGAAATGGTGTCAAAACATGTAAACATAACGACAAAGGACGAGTCTTAAGAATCGCAGTGTGTCCTGTGATAAGTCATATTTATGAACATTTCTTTTATACTCTGTTTACTCTAAACATACACAAACACACACACACACACACACACACACACACACCAAACACCTTTCTCTCTTATTAATTACGGCTCTATGACTGGCCGGCAGCCAACTCCACTGTCCAATCGGTGGAGAGCAGGAAAGAGGCGACAGATTCTCTCAGCGGGAAACAAAGAGAGAGACACTGACTGTGTTACATGACAGAACATATGGACACACACACACACATACACACACATACACATACACACCTCACTGAGGGTCCAGATGGTTCACACTGATCTCTCTGGACGTCAACATTCACACTGACGTTTTATCAGTCACTCATCCATTCACACTCATCTCTGATTGGCTCAGGCTTGTTTGTTTTTGGGTTTATTTATTTGATTGTGTGTGTGTGTGTGTGTGTGTGTGTGTGTGTGTGTTTCCCAGATGCACTGAGCTGGTTATGTTGCAGCTGAAGTAGTTTTTTCCTCAGAAACATACAAATATGTGGACATGGAAGTGGAGGGATTTCTCCTGTGAGGCAGGTTAAACTCACCATCATCATCACCATCACCATCATCACCATCACCACCACCATCATCATCACCACCATCACCATCATCACCATCATTACCATCATCACCATCACCACCACCATCATCATCATCATCACCATCACCACCACCACCATCATCATCATCATCATCATCACTATCACCATCATCACCACCACCACCACCATCATCACCATCATCAACATCACCATCATCACCATCACCACCACCATCATCATCATCATCACCATCACCACCACCACCATCATCATCATCATCATCATCACTATCACCATCATCACCACCACCACCACCATCATCACCATCATCAACATCATCATCATCATCATCACCATCACCACCATCACCATCACCATCATCATCATCATCATCATCATCATCATCATCACCACCATCGTCATCATCATCTTCACCATCATCACCACCATCACCATCACCACCACCATCATCATCATCATCATCATCATCTTCACCATCATCACCATCATCACCATCATCACCACCACCATCATCATCATCATCATCATCATCTTCACCATCACCACCACCAACACCACCATCATCACCATCATCATCATCATCATCATCATCTTCACCATCATCACCATCACCATCACCACCACCAACACCACCATCATCACCATCATCATCATCATCATCATCATCTTCACCAACACCACCATCATCACCACCATCATCATCATCATCATCATCATCAGAATCCTGCACAGACTGCTGTGAACATTTCTTCGAACTCCAGAGACCTGCTGAGCTGGTTGACTTTCTGCACAGAGGAACGGTTAACGTACTTCTGAAACTGGTCCCTCTAACTCTGAAACTGGTCCCTCTACCTCTGAAACTAGTCCCTCTAACTCTGAAACTGGTCCCTCTACCTCTGAAACTAGTCCCTCTACCTCTGAAACTGGTCCCTCTACCTCTGAAACTAGTCCCTCTACCTCTGAAACTAGTTCCTCTACCTCTGAAACTGGTCCCTCTACCTCTGAAACTAGTTCCTCTACCTCTGAAACTGGTCCCTCTACCTCTGAAACTAGTTCCTCTACCTCTGAAACTGGTCCCTCTACCCCTGAAACTGGTCCCTCTACCTCTGAAACTGGTCCCTCTACCTCTGAAACTAGTCCCTCTACCTCTGAAACTGGTCCCTCTACCTCTGAAACTGGTCCCTCTACCTCTGAAACTGGTCCCTCTACCTCTGAAACTAGTCCCTCTACCTCTGAAACTAGTCCCTCTACCTCTGAAACTGGTCCCTCTACCTCTGAAACTGGTCCCTCTACCTCTGAAACTAGTCCCTCTAACTCTAGTCTCTACCTACCTCTATAAACCCTTTGAGCTCTGAGTTGAACATCGATTCTTCATGGTGGTAGTTCTGGTTAGTTTAAGGATGACCTTCATCAGTAAGAAGTTAGGACAGACAGATAGACAGACAGACAGATAAGCAGGCAGACAGGCAGGCAGACAAGCAGACAGACAGGCAGGCAGACAGGCAGGCAGACAGGTGGTACAAAGTGGTTTCAGGTCAACAAACAGAACAAATATGTGCCCTCTGAGTGTGTGTGATCTATTATAGATGCCAGTATCAGAAAAACATATTATCACCCAATACACTGTAGGTGTTAACTTCTACACACACGCACGCACGCACGCACGCACGCACGCACGCACACACACACACACACACACTCCTAAAAGTGTTTTCTTGTCTGATGTGTCTCTGAGGACATACGTGTGCTCTGTCAGGACTCCAAAGTCTTTTCATCTTTAAAGAGGAACTAAAGACTAAATCCACTTTCTAAAGTCAGTCAGTTGTAAGTGGAGTCCTGGAGAGTCTGTTCACTGTGACGGCTGATATTTGTCCTGTGACGGCTGATCTTTGTCCTGTGACGGCTGATATTTGTCCTGTGACGGCTGATATTTGTCCTGTGACGGCTGATATTTGTCCTGTGACGGCTGATATTTGTCCTGTGACGGCTGATCTTTGTCCTGTGACGGCTGATATTTGTCCTGTGACGGCTGATCTTTGTCCTGTGACGGCTGATCTTTGTCCTGTGACGGCTGATATTTGTCCTGTGACGGCTGATCTTTGTCCTGTGACGGCTGATATTTGTCCTGTGACGGCTTATATTTGTCCTGTGACGGCTGATATTTGTCCTGTGACGGCTGATATTTGTCCTGTGACGGCTGATATTTGTCCTGTGACGGCTGATATTTGTCCTGTGACGGCTGATATTTGTCCTGTGACGGCTTATATTTGTCCTGTGACGGCTGATATTTGTCCTGTGACGGCTGATCTTAGTCCTGTGACGGCTGATATTTGTCCTGTGACGGCTGATCTTTGTCCTGTGACGGCTGATCTTTGTCCTGTGACGGCTGATATTTGTCCTGTGACGGCTGATCTTTGTCCTGTGACGGCTGATCTTTGTCCTGTGACGGCTGATATTTGTCCTGTGACGGCTGATCTTTGTCCTGTGACGGCTGATATTTGTCCTGTGACGGCTGATATTTGTCCTGTGACGGCTGATTTTTGTCCTGTGACGGCTGATATTTGTCCTGTGACGGCTGATATTTGTCCTGTGACGGCTGATTTTTGTCCTGTGACGGCTGATAGTTGTCCTGTGACGGCTGATATTTGTCCTGTGACGGCCACAAATTCAAAAATCAAATCAAATCTTACAGAACGATCTTCAACAAAGTGTTTGGTCTGATGAAATGTGAAACGACGTGTCAGGTTTCTTTTTGACGACTGAAAATGTTTTACTTTTTTCTCTCTCACCTGGCCCCAAAACAATTTGACTTCAGACAAATATTAAATCATTTTCCATATTTAAAGAGTTCAGATTGAGTCGATATGAGTGTGTCGATGTGTGTGTGTTGATGTGTGTGTGTTGATGTGTGTGTGTTGATGTGTGTGTGTTGATGTGTGTGTGTCGATGTGTGTGTCGATGTGAGTGTGTTGATGTGTGTGTGTTGATGTGTGTGTGTTGATGTGTGTGTGTCGATGTGTGTGTGTTGATGTGTGTGTGTTGATGTGTGTGTGTTGATGTGTGTGTGTTGATGTGTGTGTGTCGATATGTGTGTCGATGTGAGTGTGTTGATGTGTGTGTGTCGATGTGTGTGTGTTGATGTGTGTGTGTCGATGTGTGTGTCGATGTGAGTGTGTTGATGTGTGTGTGTCGATGTGTGTGTGTTGATGTGTGTGTGTTAATGTGTGTTGATGTGTGTGTGTTGATGAGTCTCACCATGACGATGATCTCGGTGCACTGACTGTAGTTTCCTCGAGGAGCCCAGCTGCCGTTCGACTGACACTCTCTGTACACCCGGTCTGAACACACACACACACACACACACACACACACACACACACACACACACAGGGATGATGGTCATTATATAACATTTGCTCAGATAACAGCTGTGTAGTTGAGGATATCAGACTGAAATACGTATCGTATCGGATATCGGACTGAAACAGACCAGCTGATCAGTTTTTTTAGTTAACATTGGCAATCAATCGATACTTGGAAAGTCAAAGACAAAGTTAATAGAGAGCTTCGGGGATGATGTTTGATTATAGCTAACTGAAGTTACCATCACTCTGGTTCTGTGGGATTATCACAGAAGATAATCTGTGTGTCAAACACAAGTTTCTGATCCTTACAGGTTCTGTTCATCCAGATAATCTCCACAGATGAACTCCACTCTGATGTTTGAAGTGTAAATTAAATGTGTAGCAGTAAAAAGCTAATGCTAGCCTACAAACAGACGACATCACGGTCACATGACTTAAAGGAATAGTTCACTCTAGAAGGAAATTCAGTCATTATGGACTCACCCACATGCTGATGAGAAGTCCGGTGTAGTTTCTTATTCCTCAGAGTGCAGCTGGAGACCCGCGGGGTTCCCTCCTGCAGCAATAATCCATGTAACAGGTGTAAATGGCGTCCGAGATGAAAAGGTCCATAACACTACACAAAAACTTTGTAATATTCCTCCATACTGCTCGTCCGCTGCAATCCAAGTGTCCTGAAGTGCCGACATCCAGAGTTTACTGACAACAACGTCATTTAGTACATTTTACAGCCTAAACAGTCACTATGCTGTATCTGCCTGGAGGCACGAGGCTCCCTCACAGCGTTTGCACTGGAGCAGCTGGATGTAAATACCGGTGTGTATCTATCGCGAGTCTCGTTCATCTTGTCCGGCGCGGCTTCCGTAGTGCAAACGCTGTGAGGAGACTCGCGTGCCTCCAGGCAGATACAGCATAGTGACTGTTTAGGCTGTAAAAATGTACTAAATGACGTGGTTTCCAGTAAACTCTGGATGTCGCCACTTCAAGACACTTGGATTGCAGCGGACGAGCAGTATGGAGGAATATTACAAAGTTTTTGTGTAGTGTTATGGACCTTTTCGCCTCGGACGCCATTTATACCTGGATTATTGCTGCAGGAGGGAACCCCGCGGGTCTCCAGCTGCACTTTGAGGAATAAGAAACTACACCGGACTTCTCATCAGCATGAGGGTGAGTCCATAATGACTGAATTTCCTTCTAGAGTGAACTATTCCTTTAAACGTCACCACCACTGAGCGTCTCACTGCACAATTACTATCCAGGTTTTCTATAAACTGATCAATGTACAAGTTGTAAAGTCAGAGTTAGAAACACTTGTTAGCAACCGCTACCCGTTTTTAACA